>NW_021167089.1:644906-757902 GCF_003711515.1 Sodiomyces alkalinus F11 | reverse complement strand
CCCCTTTTTTTCCATGCTCTAGGTTTCCCAACTTATTACTGGCTCTTGCCTATCTATATGTCGTCTGTTTCTGCGGCGCATTCACTGACGATTTCGGGGAGATGCAGATGCTTCGATAACGCAGTCCGCTCTCGAGGAGGCTATAGCAAGCAAGATGCAGGATGGTGCTATGGGCAGCAGATTCAGCATTACGCAGGCCTTTAGGAGCCGCTACACCACCAAGGGAGGCGGGAATCAGCGTTGAGACTCACTCGAGGGCCCCTACATGTCTACACTGAGCCTAGCTACGCGAGGATAACCAAGAGGTGTATTATCTAACCAGACTCAAACATGCAGGAAAGCACAGGACTGCACGAATTTTCTTACCGCGACAATGAGCTGGCTGGCTGGCGTTTGGCGGTTCCTTTCCCCCTTTTGGCGGGCTTGTATGGTTAGCTGTGGTGCAACGCAGTAGCGACTATGGTTCTGGTTGACGGTTGGTCATTGACTGGATTGTTTTTACTGGGGATGCTAATATGTTATGTATTATTGAGATGGTTTCCGATAACTAACAAAATTACACTGCAGAATGTAAGGGGGTTAAGACCATTCGCCTTTCGTCGTCCCGCCACCTCCACCCAGAGGAGAGCAAGCCAGATCCTCAACTCCATGGTGCCATCTCTTCTTAAAAATCGTTGTCCCTGTCTCGCGGCCATACAAATTAACTGTCTACTCTGCAGCCCCTGTCTTCTTGGCCCTTCAATCGAAGTATTCGCCATCATTCTGGATGGAGTCGATCTTCGGAAGCACAAGCCGCGTTTGATACGGAGTGCGCAGCATCATCTTGATTCTACGGACTTCATCACAGGTGACGACGCCGGCAACAGAAGAACCATCCAGTGTCTTCAGTTTTTGCAATCACAGACAAAGTCAGCATTTGCGATGGAGCCGCAAACGGAGCGAAGAGGAGAGGGAGATGGATGCTTACTGCTTCGATATTCTGAAGAGCACTGGTAATAGCAACCCCATCGACACGCTTTGAATTTCCAGCCACGAACAAAGTCAGCACCTGATACAGCAGACGGAGCGAAGAGAGGGTGGAAAAAGAGGTTCTTACTGCGCCGATGTTCTGAGCAGCCCAAAAAAGCCCTACACTTGTCTCGATCTTCCTATCAGCAAAATATACCTTTCCCCCAGGCCGAACAGCGGCAGTCTTCCGCATGAATGTGGTAGTCATCCTCGAGGTCTTGATCTCTCCACGGTTGTAGAGATTTTCTCGGGTCGTTTTAGGGGTTATCGGGGATGAAGGCAAGTGATTGAAAGGAAAGCTGAGGGTCGATTGGCCTAATTTTGTTCTGAAAGGAAAGCTGAGGGTCGATTGGCCTAATTTTGTTCTGAAAGGAAAGGCCATTGGCATTGACCTTCGATGATGGCAGAACCTGGCTTAAATACCTGTGCTGATGAAGTATTTACCTTGAGGTGTCCAACCCAAAACTGAAAAGAAGCGAGTAAAATAGGGGGGAGAGATACCCAGAGACAACAGAGCGCAGGGCACTGAAAATAGTATCTATGACTTGCCTTGAACATTCATCCCATCGTCTTCAATGGAGTGCAAGCTGCCATTCACCCATCATCAACGCGGGAATTCATTACCTATTAACAATGATATGACAATAGTCGGGAAATCAGGGGAAGTCAGGGCGGAAAATCTTTCATTAATGCCAAACCTGAACAAGGACACCTCTCAGAAGCCCATACAGGTACCCTACCGTTTCAGCGAGTTTAGAAGTCCATTCCGGTGATGTCTGTCATTATTTGGTTTGGAAATGTGCCTATCAAACGCCGTCACCGTGGTCGGCCGACGAAGATACAGCGATGGAGGAACCAAAGGGAGAGAAGAGAAGAAAAGGGGGGACGGGGCTCCCTCCAGCGCGGATTGCCTGGCAAGAAAGGAGCACTTCAAACGGGATATCAATCATGAAACAATGTTTCCTTGGTGCAGAACAGCATCTCTGAAGAGATGGCTCACAAGAAAAAATCAATTGGAACTCCTTTATATCCAAAGTTTCCCCCTTTCTTGCCTCCAGTACCGAGAAACACCAGGCAATGAATGCATCCTAAAACAGACCCGACCTGACTCAACCCAAGAATGACCTGGCCCGATTTTAGAATCAACGTGTTCCTTCATGAAGCCACATGCGCCCGAACCTAGCAAAACTGGAGACCAGAGAGACAATACCTGCACCCGATGTAAGACGAAGACGACATGGCCCAATGTCCACCCTGTCCCTAGCGTAACCCGATCATTTCGACTCCCTATCGTTCCATGATTCTCCTCTATATACTTTAAGGGGAATACAACGGGAGACCAGACTATGGCCCCGTCCTGCCGCGATCCCTCATATTAAGCCTTTTCGCAAACCGCTGAACTTTGGTTGTTGCCTGGGATGTGGCGGGATCGTCGTTGCTGGTGCTCCTGCTTCCACTCCCGCTAGCCTCGACCTGTATGACGCTCGCCCGTCTCTCGCGAATGGGGACCGGAACCTGATGGCTCTCACTCTGCATCTCCCTTGCTACCGGTAGAGGGGCCACAACACCACTCGCGCTGCGCGGAGGCGCTCGAACTGCCGCATCTTCGTCGCTGGCCGCCCCCGATGACGGTAACTCGGGGCCTTTGCCTTTCTCGTCGGCTTCGAAAACTCTACCTCCCAAGCTAAACGCCGCCGCAAGCCCTCTGGTGCTGGTAACCTGCTTGCGGAACTCGAAGAACCGCTGTTTGACGGGCTTCTCGGAGGTCTCGTCCAGGAACAGCCAGATCAGGATGGCGACAAGGCCCATTACAATGAGCGTAGTGAGAATGGCGGCCCCCACGCGGTCCTTCGTCGTAATGGCTGCCAACTCCATGCCTTCGGGCTCGGTGCGGCCTATGTCTGCGCTGCCAGCCGCCGGGTCGCCCTGGCTCGTGCCGCCAGTGCGCATGGTCACGGCGTCAGGACGGGAGGCGACAAGGTTCGCGAGGGTGACCTGCATGGCCATCATCTGGGGGCCGACGCCCTGGATGCCGTCCCACTTACCCTCCTCGGTCCATCTGAGACCGCACATGCGACCGTTGTCACCGCCGACGCAGGTTGACGCAGCGGCGATGGAGGAGGCGCGGAGCTTGGGCATGATGTGATCGGCGAGATGGGGAGCCCACTTGGTCGTAGCGGCGAGCCAGCGGGAAAGATAGGCTTTGAACGATTGTTGATCAATGTCGCAGAGCTGGACGGTTTCGCAGGCGACCTCCTGCATGATGTCTTTGTTCGGACCGACGAAGAAGACGTCGGCGGCGGCGACTAGACCATCCAGGCGCTCGCGCCAAACCTGGGAGCCCGTGAGGTTGTACATGGCGGAGGCGCCGTTGATGAAGACGCCGGCGTTGTACGACCATTGGTAAGGGATGATGTTTGTGCAGTTGGTGGTGGTGTGGGCGCCGTCAAAGACGCGATAGGTCGCCGAGTCGATGAATTGGATGGCGACGGTCCAGTCCCATGCCCGCTCGGCCCAGTCGGTGTAGGAGGAGTTGCCGGTGTAGAGAGCGAGGCGGGCGGCGAGCGCGAAGAAGCAGCCCTGAGAGATGGTGTTCTTGTAATCGAACCCCTTGTTCCATGTGAAAATCTGCCAGCGCAGGCCACCGCCGCAGTGTTCTGTATCCCACCGGGCGGCCTGTGTGTTAAAGACGGCCTGGGCCAGGGCGAGGTAATGCGGCTGGCCTTCGGGGGGGTCGGGAAAGCGTTGTTCGGCGGCGGACATGACGGCGAGGCCCCAGAATCCCTGATCGTCGTTGCCCTCGGTCAAGGTCTGGTTTTTGGGCATGTAGTCCGCATTATCGCCGACTTGGTGCATCAGGCCTTGGATAACACGGTCGTTCCACTGACCATCACCCGTGTAATACCAATAATCAATCATGGCGCCCATGAGCGCGCCAGCTTCCCACCCTGCAAGTGTGTGAGCTTGAGGGAAGAGGAAACGCGAGAAATTGGAGCGGGCGGGGAAGAACCTACAGTAGTACGGGGGGTCCGGAAGCAAGCCCGGGGTTTGACCCGGTCTGTGACCGTGATACAGGGACATGAGGTCCTCGGCGATGGAACGGGAAACGGATCTGACCGAGTCTGGCGTACACGGAGCAGGAACAGTCAGCACACTCGTTGAACAATATATGATAAGACACTGTACGTACCAGGCGAGGATGGGTCCAGGTCGTAGGCGACGGTGAAGCCATTGTTGGCGACAAGGAGCAGGACGGCGAGCAGCCGAGAGAGAAAACATCTTGGCTGACCCCACAAAGAGATCATGATCTGTGTGGAGTGCATTTTTGTCCCCCGGTTGTCATAGATTCGAGAGTGGAGAGGCGGGGAACGTCGGTAGGAGAACGAATAGAGGGAAAGGGGGAGGGAGAGAGTAAAAAGAGAAGGATTATGTGACTTTTTTGGGGCAGTCGGCGGCGACAGAGACCCGAGGACAACATGAGGAAGCGATTCAGGGTCAAGAATCAAGTCGAGCTTCTAGGGCGAGCGAACGAATGATGGACCAGGGGAGTGGCTAATTGCGAACACTATGCTGCCTTACTGTACTATACGGATGGACTATAGTAATCAGTAAACTCGGTGATGAAAACGAGCACGACCTGGACGCCATTATCAAGCCGGGTCGGCCGAATAGGGCCGGGCGGGGGCGGGCATAGGATGGGATTGAGTTAGAAGCCGGTGTCAAGCTGGGGGTAAGAGAACCGAGGTGAGGTACAGTACTTTGGAGACTGGCAAAGGCATCAATCATTCATTTGTACCGCAGGGCAGGCAGGCCTGGGTTCTCCTTCCCTTTTCGTGCGAGAGATGGAAAGTGATGAGGTCAAGTAGATCATGCAAGGTACGAAGTACAGAGGTTCGGATACCGTTGACTGAGTACACACGTACCTGTCATTCGAGCTCTCAGTTCGCGAGTGTTGGGCGTATGAAATGTCACGCCTAAGGTACCGTTAGGTGATACAACAAATCCGTACTCGATAGGTAGGTACCTTACCTTACCTTACCTTATTTTGTTGAGATTGGTTGGCAGTGTCTGTCCTGGAGATCTTTTCGCACACGAGATTACGGGGCGGTAGTTGGAGCTGACACCACAGATTCCCACAGGATCAAGGATGATGCCCTTGCCTACCTTACCTACACATACAAGGGTAGAAGCTACAAACAAGAGCTAATCGACCGTGAGGCTGCCGTATAAGGTAGCCAGACTCGTCGTAATTATCCGTCCAAACGGACATGGACACACGAATACATTCGGCGTAGGTACACAGGACTGAGGACTAAGGTAGTTAGCATTTCGTACCCAGCCACACAAGAAGTCGACCTGACTTTTGTGTTTCAAACACCCCAGCCACTCCAGCGCCTGTCCGGTCTCCAGCTGTCCTGTCAACAAAGACGCCGACATTCATTGTGCACAGTGTACGTGCACTGCCTCAAGTTGTCGCGAACATGTTGGTCTGTACACTACGAAGTACTTCGTTGATATCTTCTAGGTACCTACCACAATTAGTATCCTCCGTATTCCGTACTCAGTGCGGATAGGGGCAACTGCAGAGTTTCATAAGGTAGGCTTCTGGTGCCGGTAGCTACGTTATACAGAATATAACAGAAATAATACATCCATTATACCTATTCAATCTCCATCCTCCCTTTGGCCGTAGCACGTTGCGGTGGAATGCTTTCGTAAGATGGGGAGGTACTTCACTAGGTCGACGGGCTACGTACCTCCGGATTGCGTGGCAGGTCCAAGTCTGATCTTTGTTTCGTCGCTCTTCATCTCCATCTCCGGACGTCGCATTTACGAGTGGACCCAGTTATCTCACTACCCTGGCCAACCAAACTCAACCAACTGATTTGGCCCTCTCCATCTTCCGTCTCCTTCCTCCCAGATCCTGATTCACCGTTACATGACCTACAACCTCCTTTTGCTCCTCCATCGCCAGCACAGCATCCACGAATCTTTTCAAAACCGTCATCCGCTATTTTTTTCCACACGCAACGACGAAGAAGCATAGACACACTAAACGACCGCTTTCTTCCGACCCAGTCGCCTCGCGCAAGGCCGAGATTCAAGTCCCTTAACCACCAAAATCACCCCAGCAACCTACCTACATCATGCCCGAGGACGCTCCCTACGACCCTTACATCCCCAGCGGCCAGTCTGGCGCTGGGGATAGCCATCAAGCCGGCGGCAACACGCGCACACAAGCTCTCCAAGCTGTAAGTTGACG
Organism: Sodiomyces alkalinus F11; assembly: GCF_003711515.1. Classification (NCBI taxonomy): domain Eukaryota; kingdom Fungi; phylum Ascomycota; class Sordariomycetes; order Glomerellales; family Plectosphaerellaceae; genus Sodiomyces; species Sodiomyces alkalinus. The sequence continues at coordinate 751,631 of NW_021167089.1, read as the reverse complement.
CCATTTTCGTTTTTACCCTTTCTCCTGTCGATATGGGCTCGTCTCAAGTCCGTCCGGCCAACGTATGACGGGAGACGACACTTCCTTCCGGACGGCCAAATATCGCCCTGCCATCCTCTGCGCCTTCGCTCGGCATCGCTGTGCTGTATGTACAGCAGTTCTCATTGCAGTTATTCATCTCCGACGTCTCTGGGTCGGGTTTTCCATTTTCGAAAACGCATCTCGACGCCGCTTTATCCACTTCTCGACCACGACCAGACCGGGCAACGCCACGATGATGTCTTCGCCATCAGAATCTCACCAAATTACAAGTCCGGCGGGGGCAGCCTTGATGGGATAAAAACGGGCACGAGCGATTGGACTTTCAACAACCGGCTGGTCTGGCCTGAACACCATGCTAACACATCTCCCCGTCCATAGCAAATCGACGATACGGTTGGTGTCATGCGGGAGAACATCAACAAGGTGTCGCAAAGAGGCGAGCGCCTGGATGCCCTGCAAGACAAGACGGATAACCTGGCTGTGTCGGCTCAGGGCTTCCGTCGCGGTGCCAACCGCGTCCGTAAGCAGATGTGGTGGAAGGACATGAAGATGCGTGTATGCCTCATTATTGGCATCATCATCCTCCTATGTATCATTATCATCCCTGCCGGTATGCGACGCCCTGATTTTATTCCGTTTCCCGTTTTCTCTTCTAGGTTTCGTGCTAACTCTAGTTGTTATTAGTCGTCGCGACTCGCTAAAGGAGCCATCCGTCTGGGCGTCTTGTTTTCTTCCCCGTTCACGACCCAGTCGGGCGTCTAGGCATCCTATGACGTAAACGAAATCGCGTTTGTACCTTGCGTGCTCCTGGTTGCCCCTTCTATCATTTGCCAAACAATAGCTATACGACATGCGACATGACCGCCTTTGTGCGCGTGCTTCAGTTCTTTGGCAAAGGTGGCGGAAATGTCGGACTTGCCGGGTGGGAAGAAGCTTTTGGCGGGTCAGGATCACAGTTATGGAATGGGGGTTCTCCTAAGTGGTCCTGCTGGAGTTGGTCCGACTATGAAGCACACAGTTGTTTTTTTCCCCTTCTCTGTTAAGCGACGGCCCTTTTGGTTTGGTTCCAATCGCGACAGGGCTTTCGCGGTGGAGGACCTCCTCGTGGACCTCTGATAGGACGGTCAGCAGCGGATGGTTCTCTGCTTTGTATGTGTGATGGATGGCGGGCGTTCTTTCCCACTAATTAACACCTACCGTGGCATGGGTTTGCACTGATAGTGCTGTTCGGTTCTGCTACAGCTTGTTTTGTTGAGAAACTTTATACACTAGTATCTTGTCAGGGATCTTGTCGAACAATATTCGATTGCTTCTCAAAATCTTCCCAAGATCGATGCCGTGAGACAATTTCTGGGTCAAGTCCGTGGTTTGACGATTTTGAGCAAGGCGTGGAGAAGACCCGAGCATTGTCTGAATCGGCTAGGGAGTGCATCCCGATATAGATGCTAAAATTTACGAGAAGAAATCCGAGTATTGAAGAAGAAAGAGAACACATGGAAGAACCATCTTTAGACTCCCCAGATGTATGGAATTCGAACCTACAAATACGAAGTAATTACAACAAAGAACAAGATGCGAGGGGAAGACCCGGAGGGGTTATAAGAGGACAAACCCAGTAAGGTATAGTTGAGTCTGGTGACTAAGCTCTGTATTTTTGCCACGGTTTCTCTGGCGTTGAGACCTTTCCGGCATCGGGCAAGTTTCACACACCTTATTAGGTTCAGCGGTCCAGGTGACTAAAGTTGTCGAATTTTTCCAGAGCGGGCCGATCTCCCCCGGAACAACAAGCATTTCTCGTCGCCCACTGGTCAATTCGTAGTAGGTACGTTGTAGGTATTAATTACACAGGGCTCCCCCTCCCACGAGTCAGTCAGAGCAGGTACATTTAGGCCCGAGACCAACGTTCACAAAAGTAGTGGTACCTAGCGTCGTCCCTGGCAATCGCTGGCCTCAAAAAAAAAGGAAAAAAGAAACGAAAAGAAAAGAAAGTAAGAAAAAAGAAGAAGAAAAAAAGAGACAGAAACAAAAAGTCGTTGAAAAAAGAAAACAGTAGACTCACGCCTCACATTCCCTCTCAATTATCAATAATCGTCCTCCCTACTAGCCATCAGTTGGATATTTTTCCGGTACTCAATTAATTCCTGGGCGTTGCCAGCCAGCACGCTGGGGGAGGAGATAGTCGTTGCTGCCCCGGTTCTCGGACGTCCCACAACCATCCCATCCCCAGGTCGTGGATCTTTTGTGATTCATAGCTCCAGCAGGTAATTACATGACACATAACACTCACCTGGCCTTGACAGCCTTTTCTTCCCTCGGATCCCTTGCTTTCGAATCTTTCAGTACCCTCGACCACGTCGCTGCTCTCACGATAGTTGCGTGCTTGGGACTAATCTCTCAGTCTCTTCAGTTCCAGCTACCATGCTTGCGGTTGGCTCTGCCGTCGTTCGGGCTGGTGCTCGCAGGGTCGTACCCCGAGCCCGGCATCGACAAGCCCTGACCGGCTCCCGCCTGGCGCCTCGCGCCGGATCGTTGCCACTGGCTGCCGTCCGCGCCCTCTCGACGACCTCCGCTCGTTCCAAGGAGGCCTCGAGCGATCGTACCCGAGCCATTATCATCCGAACGCTAAGCCAGATCGGTAGCCGACGCGAGGGCCAACAGTACCTCTCCTACTTCACCTCCGTCTCATCTCAAAAGTTCGCTGTCATCAAGGTCGGCGGCGCCATCCTCACCGATTACCTCGACGAGCTCTGCGAGAATATTGCCTTCCTCTACGAGGTCGGCCTTTATCCCGTCATCGTCCATGGCGCTGGGCCCCAGCTGAATCGCCTGCTCGAGGAAGCCGGCGTCGAGCCTGAGTTCGAGGAGGGCATCCGTGTCACCGACCCCAAGACCCTGACTGTCGCCCGCCGGCTGTTCCTGGAGGAGAACATGAAGCTCGTCAACAAACTGGAGAGCCTGGGCGTCCATACCCGCCCTCTCACCTGGACTCTCACTGCCGACTACCTCGATAAGGAAAAGTGGAATCTGGTTGGCCAGATCACCAAGGTCAACAAGGAGCCCATCGAGCAGTCCATCCAGCAAGGCTACGTTCCCATCCTGACGTCCATGGCCGAGACGCCCGAGGGTCAGATCCTCAACGTCAACGCCGACGTCGCGGCTGCCGAGCTCGCCCGCGCCTTGGAGCCCTTGAAGGTCGTCTACCTGTCCGAGAAGGGTGGCCTGTTCAATGGCGAGACGGGCGAGAAGATCTCCCACATCAACCTCGACGAGGAGTACGACCAGCTCATGTCGCAGTCGTGGTGCCGGTACGGCACCCGCCTGAAGATCAAGGAGATTAAGGAGCTCCTCGACACCCTGCCCCGGTCTTCCAGCGTTGCGATTATCCATCCCAGCGATCTGCAGAAGGAGCTCTTCACCGACTCCGGTGCGGGCACCCTCATCCGGCGGGGCGACAAGATCGAAGTGGCCACCGAGGTGTCGCAGTTTAGCGACTTCGGAAAACTCAAGGAGACCTTGCTGATCAACCGAGAGGGGCTCGACGCGGAGGCGACAGTGGACCGCTACATCGATTTCCTCAAGGGCACCCCGTTCAAGGCCTACTACGACGAGCCCTACAACTGCCTGGCCATCGTCCTCCCGCCTGGCCCGGACCGATCCCATGCTACCCTCGCGACTCTGGGCGTCACCAAGAATGGGTGGCTGAGCAATGTTACGGAGAACGTCTTCAACGCTATCAAGAAGGATCATCCCCAGCTGGTTTGGACTGTGAGCCAGGAAGATGAGAACCTTTCATGGTTCTTCGGAAAGTGTGATGGCAGCATTGTGAACGACGGGAGCGTCCTGTTCTGGTACGGCATCGACAGCGTGGAAGAATTGGGTGGCTTGACCAAGGAGTTCCGGGCCTCCGGCCAGGCCATGCTGGGCGACTCCAACCTCGAGGCCCGACTCCGCCGGGCCGCCCAGACGTCGAGCCGGAACTTGCACGCGCACGCCTCGCAGGTCCGCAGCTTCTCTACAATGGCCCGTCGGCCGCAATGGGGAAGGGGGACCGCAGTGGCCCCTTCGATCGTCGGGTCTGCCAACCGGGCCTATTCTACCACGACCAACCCCAACCCTCCACTGGGCAAGAAGAACGCCTCGAACGACGTCCCCTCTCGGGTCGGCCTGATCGGTGCCCGTGGCTATACCGGCCAGGCGCTCATTGACCTTCTCAACACCCACCCTAACATGGATCTCCGTCACGTCTCGTCGCGCGAGTTGGCGGGCAAGAAGCTGGAAGGCTATACGAAGCGGAGCGTCACGTATGAGAACCTCAGCCCCGACCAAGTGGGCGAGCTCGAGAAGCAGGGCGCCATCGATTGCTGGGTCATGGCTCTCCCCAACGGTGTTTGCAAGCCTTATATTGAGGCCATCCACGAGGCGCGGAAGAACGGGGCCGACCGCAGGAGCGTCGTTGTCGACCTGTCGGCCGACTACCGCTTTGACGACACCTGGACCTATGGTCTCCCCGAGCTCACGAAGCGATCGGAAATCTACAAGGCCACCCAGATTTCCAACCCTGGCTGCTACGCCACTGCCGCTCAGCTCGGCATCGCCCCGCTGGTGGAGCACCTGGGCGGAACCCCTTCCGTGTTCGGCGTCTCGGGCTACTCCGGGGCCGGCACCAAGCCCTCGCCCAAGAACGACGTGACCCTGCTCGCGGACAACCTCATGCCCTACAGCCTGACGGATCACGTCCACGAGCGCGAGATCGGCAACGGCCTCGGCAGCGACGTGGCCTTTACGCCGCACGTTGCCTCCTGGTTCCGCGGCATCCACGCGACGATCCAGATCCCGCTCAACAAGACCATGACCTCGCGCGACATCCGGCAGATCTACCAGGACCGGTACGCGGGCGAGAAGCTTGTCAAGGTCGTCGGTGAGGCGCCGTTGGTGAAGAACATTATGAACAAGCACGGTGTCGAGATTGGCGGGTTTGCGGTCCACAGCTCCGGCCGCCGCGTGGTGGTCTGCTCTACTATTGACAACCTGCTCAAGGGCGCGGCGACTCAGTGTCTACGTACGTTTTCCTCCACCCCCTTTTTTTCGTTCCTTCTTTTCTTCTTTTCCCGTCCGTCTTCTTTTCACACCCGCTTGTTATTTTGGTGTCACAGTCAACTAATGAACCTTGCAGAAAACATGAACCTCGCCCTGGGTTATGCCGAGTACGAGGGCATCCCTGTCATGTAACGGGCCCCAGGATCTCTCTCTTGGGAGGACTGATATCCCTCGTCGTCGACGACTTAACATCCCCTGATTCGACTTTGCAGTTTTTATTATCTCTTCGGCATGGCATGATCGAATTCTGGCGCCGAGAAAGCGGTGCAACGCAGAAGAGGATTCAAAAGAAAAAGAAAAAACGAGTATCGGGGGTTCTGCCATTCCGTCTCGTTGATTACAATTGTTCTTCTTTGTCCTTCCAAGATCCTTTGACTTTGTTCTTTCTTATGGTGGTGGGATGGAAAAGTCTTGGTCGAGACTTTCGACGACGAATGTGGAGGATCTTCGGCCTCGGTGTCTGTCATTGTATATACTAGGTGTGAGGTACTGGCAGGGCAATACAAGATGATTTTTTTTTTTGAATTTCTACGACGGGTAGAGAACTATCTCTGTGTGAACTAAATGCGATGAAGTGAAGTACAAGATGTGGCACGAAGAATGATCGTGCTGTCTACCTAGGTAGGTAGGTAGGTACCTGTAGTTAGAGTACATATTGTAAGGAGTTTCGGCTATAGTGAAGCATCCTGCCACTTCATGGCATCCTTAAAACCTGGAATTCCGCTCGGCTTTTCAGAACCCAAACACTTTTCTCCGACCTCGAATACATAAAGTGTTTGCAGATTTTCCGAAAAGTAAAAGAGGTAACCTCAGTGGACATCAGAAGACCCAGTCTGCGAGGACCTGCACTTGGTGATGCTTGGGAAGGTCTACATCTCGACCTGCCTCATCTTCCAGCTGAGTGAGCTCAATCCTCCTGCCTCAGCTAGTTTGAGGGTACATGGTCTTGGTTGCTGTAAGAAGTCGCCTCAAACCCAGTATGAGGATTTTGCGTGGTAGAGTGATTTGTTATCTGGATGTTTGAGGTGCGCAGGGTCATGGTGTCTGCGTCCTCTCGATGTTTCGACACTGAAAGTCACGGCGGGAGGAGCTTGGTCGTTAATGGTCGTTTCGTTTCTTCGAGAAACAGAGAGCGAGGGATGGGAAATCGGACAATGGAGTCGTAACGAGGCCTTTAGATCTGCTCCAACAACCGCTTTCTCCTCCGCTCGATGAGCTCCTGCTGCACCTCCTCCATGGTTGGAATCACCCAAGTATTACCATCTCCTGCGTCTCCCGGCAACGGCTCCCAGCCTGGTGGGGGTTCTTTTTTGCCCGGCCCGTTCCTGAGCATGTTCTCGAATGCCTCCTTCTCCTTCTGCGCTTCGTACGCCAGGAGTTCTTCGTCCTCTTCTCCGGGGGCGTAGCCATAATATGCGGCGTCGACGTTCGGTCGCCGAAACTCGGACTTGTCCGGTCCCTTCTTCTCGCCCGCCTGCGCTTGGGCCGCCTCGAAGAGCTCCTTCACACCGGGTAGTTCCTTCGCGCGACCGAAATAGCGGTACCCTTTGCCTCCGCCGGGGATCTCGCGACCTGCTTCGTCGTACACGCGGGCGCCGCCGCGCATGTAGTTGGGGCCGCCGAGGTTCCGTATCTGCACCTCCCACATGTGTTTCTCCCGCATGAGGCGGTTGATCTCGTCGTTGAGGTCGCGGATCTGGTAGTCGCTTAGGGCCGAGTCCTGGATCTTGGACACCTTGCGCGAGATCTCTTTGAGGACCTGGCCTCGCCATTTCTCGGCCACGGGGATCGAGTCGATTTCGGTGATCGCCTTGGGGCGGCGGGTGCGGCCCGCGTCGATGATGCCCAGGTCCGCCGCTTGCGCTTCGCGGAAGCGGAAGAGCATCGACTGGGCTTTCTCCGAGTTTCGCGCCTGCGAGGGAAAGAGAAAGGCATTGTCAGTATTCTAGTATTTTCTTTTCCTCGGCGACCATCATGGGAAGCAAGGTGTCGTAGCAAACGTACCATCTTGACGGTTCGACGAGGGCAACTGAAATGATGCCTTTCTGAGGTTCTATGGGGACGGGACACCAGTTGCTTTAATGGTCTGGGGCGCAAAAGCACGAGATGTCAGTCCTGATCGGCCTTGTAGGTAGCAAAGTAACGGAATTGTCACCGAGGCGAATGAAGCAGCTTGATTGAATTGGCCCGTGCATTTCCCCTTCTGCGTGAGCACAAACGCGATGCTCAATCAAAGGCCTCTCGGTCTGATTAGTCATCATTACCTCAACACTCCGTGATAGCTTACCCACCACCTGAGAGCTACGGCAGGTACCTACAGAGTAATTACAGAGTAATTACGGACTTGTTCACCAAACAACCACGCACACATCACATTACCCACAACAAACTCGGGACCCCAACTGCTCGCTCTATTTCTTTCGTCGGATATATACACGTCGCACCCTTGAGAGAAGAGGCGCAGCCACTTGGCTAGCCGTCCAGAATGCGGCATTCGCTTTGGCGCTCGCCGGCGCTGCTCCTGGCCGCCACAGCGTCCCTCGTCCAAGCCGTCTACAAGGACGAGGTCGGCCACCTCGACTATCACTACGAACTGATTGGCGTACCTCAGATCGAGACGACTCTCTTTCACAGGCCACGCAAGGACGACCGCGCGAGCCTCTTATATACATTGAGCGATGTGGGCGTCGTGGGCGCCGTCAACCCCGGCAACGGAGCCGTCGTGTGGCGCCAGATCCTCACAGGCAATAATACACAGGCGGGGGGCCATCTTCGGGCCGCCGACGGAGAGGACTGGGTCGTATCGGCCTACGGAAACTCTGTGCACGCATGGAACGCGCTCTCTGGTCGGAACACCTGGTGGATGGATTTTCCCGGCCAGGTCAAGGACCTCGAGCTGATGGAGCTGACCGAGCAGGATCGCAAAGATGTGCTGGTGCTCTTCGAAGAGGATGACGGCTCGGCGACGCTACGGAGACTCCACGGCCAACAGGGAAATGTGGTTTGGGAGTTCAAGGATCACGGGAGGGACGTGCCGCTCCAGGTATCGAACAATATCGAGAATGTCTTCCTCGTCAGCCTCATCGGCCCCGTGCCCTCCCAGGGCCTACGGGTGTCCGTGCACGATCCAGCGACTGGCAGAAGAATCGATGATATCCCGTTGGCGGCCAAGGGCGAAGTATCCGGCAAGGAAGACGTCATCACGGTGGGCGGTAACTCGGCGTCGCCCATCATGGCATGGACCGACAAGAGCACGGCCAAGGTCAAGGTGAACGTGCTAGGCACAAAGACGAAGCAGGAGTTTCCCCTTCCTGCCGACACGGTCGAAGTGGCTCTCCACGCACCGCACCAACTCCAATCGGAGCCTCGTTTCCTGGTCCACAGCCGAACGAAGCAAGGGAACAAGGGCGAGGTCTACCACATCAATCTCAAGAATAACGAAATTACCAAGGCGTACGAGTTACCTTTGCTTCCCGGGCTGGGTACCTTTTCCACAAGCTCCGAGGGTGCCAATGTATACTTCACCCGCGTCACCCAGGACGAGGTGCTGGTCTTCTCGTCTGAATCCCACGCCGTTCTCGGTCGTTGGCCCAACAAGCCCGCGGCTCAAGGTGTTCAGGCGGTCCATGGCGTTTCCGAGGTTGTGAAGAAGGCTGATGATAGCTACGCCGTTCGATCCGCCGTCGTGACGGATGCAGATGCATGGGTTTTGGTCCGAAACGGCGAGACGGGGTGGAGTCGTCCCGAAGGTCTCACCGGGGGTGTTGCGGCTGCCATCGCCGAGATCCCGAACGATGAGGAATTCGCAAAGACCCTAGAGCAGGAGGCTCATAGCAGCGTTCTGTCTGCGTACATTCACCGGGTGAAGCGACATATCAAGGACCTGGAGAGGCTCCCCGACTATTTGGCTTCGATCCCTGGACGCTTCTCCAGTAGCATTGTCGATTCAGATGTCCCGGCAGCCACGCCACTGGGGCTTGCGCGGGACAGCTTCGGTTTCCACAAAGTGGTCATTCTCGCCACCAAGAGAGGCAGGCTCTACGCTCTCAACACCGGTGATCGGGGAAGGATCATTTGGTCGATCAAGCCTTTTGAAATGCCTCGGGGCCAGCTATGGGATGTCAAAGGCATCTTTGTCCAGAATGACAAGGGCCTGGTCACGGTCCGCGGTTCTTCCGGCGATTATGTGATTGCCAAGATCGAGAATGGCAAACTAGTGGACGTGGTGTCTCCAGGTACATCGCCTGTGGTTCAGTCTACGGCAGTTGTTGACAGCGCTTCCGGACAATTTCTCCTCCCCATCGGACGGGATGGCACGGTGGGCGACCTTCCCGCTTCTGGGAGACCGGCGCAGACACTGGTAGTACGCGGGAGCGAGGGCGAACTCAAGGGCCTAACCTGGACGACCGAGGACGGCGTGGCCACAGAAAAGGTTTCGTGGCTATTCTCTCCCCCGGCCGGCGAGTCGATTGTCGAAGTGGCAATGCGGGCCGCCCACGACCCCATCGCGCAAATCGGACGAGTACTGAGCGACCGGAGAGTGAGGTACAAGTACCTCAACCCGAACACGGCGGTGGTTGCCGGCCTCAAGCCAGACGATTCGACCCTGACGATTTACCTCCTCGACACCATCTCTGGGCAGATTCTGTCCTCTACGAAACACGAAGATGTGGACGGCTCCAAGGGAGTAGACTGCGTTATGGCGGAGAACTGGTTCGCGTGTACCTTCTTCGGGCACCACGCGACCCAGGATGCCAACGGCCAAGCAGCAGTGCCGGGACGGGGGCTCAGGGGCTACCAGATCGTGGTCACGGACCTGTACGAGAGCGAGGACCCTAACGACCGCGGCCCGCTCGGGCACGCGGCCAACTTCTCTTCCCTGGAGCCGGTGGACGAGCCGACGGAGGTGCCCCTCCCGTCGCTGGTGACGCAGGCGTGGATGCTCTCGGCCCCGATGACGGCGCTGGCGGTGACGCAGACGCGGCAGGGGATCAGCAGCCGGCTGCTGCTGGGGTACCTGCCGGAGGAGCACGGCATCGTGGGGATCCCGCGGCAGATGCTCGATCCGCGCAGGACGGTCGGGCGAGACCCGACCCCGCAGGAGGTGGAGGCGGAGGGGCTGATCAAGTACGGGCCGGTGATCGAGGTGGATCCGCGGCAGGTGGTGACGCATCTGCGGGAGGTGCTCGGGGTGAGGGAGATTGTGACGGCGCCGGCGGTGGTGGAGAGCACGAGCCTGGTGTTCGCGTACGGTGTGGACGTGTTTGGGACGCGGGTGGCGCCGAGCATGACGTTCGATATGCTGGGGAAGGGGTTCGATAAATTGACCCTGATCGGGACGGTTGCGTCGCTGGTTGTTGGTGTCGCGTTGTTGCGGCCTTTGGTAAGTCCCGCCCCACCCCCTTTTTCTTTTCCTTCACCCCCCATTGCTCCCCTCTTGTTCCTTTCTTCCTTGTTCTATACGGGCCCATTGGCTAACATGCTATACCACTAGGTCCGAAAGAAGCAGACGGACTTGTGGTGGAAGGCTCCAAGGTAATTCCGTCATACTGGTAAGGGAGGCAAAGAACGAAAAGCGAGAAACGAAAGAGAATGTTGTATGTATTATACGTATGAACATGACCCGGTTCGCGATAGACGATGCGCTCAGGGGGCTTGGGAGACTCGACACTGAAGTTGGGGACAGTCGTTCGCCGTCGTTATGATATGTGTTTTGTGTTTTGCTTTGTTCAACTTGGCCTCGAATGCTCCCTGGGAGTGGTGGCAGTTCTTCGGATGGTTTGTATTTGTTGATGAAGGTGGTAGCTGAGAACAAGTGCCACACCCATCTCGAGGCTGTCTGCCCAAAGACAGATGATAGTATATGGGGCACATCTGTTTGTTGATCCTAGAACATCCCACCTAAGATGTTCTCCTATCTCCTCGCGTCGGTTTCGTCCCATCGGCAAATGTGAAGTGGAAGACCTAAGTACCTAGGTACTAGGTAGACAGGTACGATTACATAAGGCGGCTGGTAGAAGCCTTTTCTATCTGTACCGAAAATGTCTGGCCCTACGCGGGTATTCCCGTGGTTTTGGGGGACGGGACATCAGCCCTATGCTGGACAAGCGCTATGAACGTGGTTTAGCGTGGGTCAGCTCACGCAGTTGTACATATACCTACTATTCCTACTAAGTACATAGGTATTCTCCCGTACACAGGTACTTGTACCACGGAGGAGGGAGGCAATCACCGTCGTTGTACTCCCCCTGAATCCGAAACCGAGAACCCGCTACCGGTATCCCGTCAGATTGAAATGAAGTCTCTTCTTTTCCATGCCCCCCCCCCCGGTTACAACCACAGCAACAACGGCAACAGCAAAAAAATATAACGACATCACGGACAGCGTTGAAATCAAACCATCAATAACCGTTCAAGTACGAGAGAGAACAGAAAAGAATTGACAGAGCTGGGCCTTCGCCGGCCAAATTGTAGACCGCCCAGACACGATTGAAGATGCAGCAAAGAAAATCACACACCAAATCGAGGAAGGGCTGCTTCGCATGCAAGCAGAGGCATGTCAAGGTGCGTTCCAATACGTTATATACCGAGTCACTTACCTATTCACATATTCCCCGCCACTGACCCCTGACGACCGACCCCTGTATGGCATGACGATGGTCTTCCCCATCGTCACGTTGGACTCTACTTTTAACGATTAATACTGACATACACGTGTAAACACATGTAGTGCGACGAACAAGGCCCTCCCTGTGTCAATTGCGTGATCCGCAGTACCGAATGCCTGTATCCACCGCTTCCCAAGTCTCCCACCTCTCGTCCGAAGAGGAAACCAGAGTCGATCCGAATCCTCAACGACTCACAAGATGCCACCTCTTTATCCTCCTCCAACTCCTCATCCTCGTCAGCAACCCCACCGTCGTCCTCATCATACCCATCGTCAGAAGCGTTGCGGTCCAGGCACACGTCGAGAAGTGACTCCCAGCGACTACGAGTGCCTGATCTTGCGACACCTCGTCGTTCCCCCTTCCCTTCACCTTCCCGCTCCGCCTCCGCCTCTGCCTCCGCCTCTGCCTCCGCCTCAGCCTCAGCCCTGACCTCCGTCACCCTCCAATCACCCCCGCGATCAATCTCATCGTCTCTGTCATCTGGGTCTCTGTCTACCTCTCGAAGCTCAGACCGGATGCTTGAACTCGAACTCATGCACCGATGGTCAACACGGACCTGGACTGCCGTCCAATGCCTTCCCTCAGAGCAACCATTCCTACAAAACTTCCTGCCACGGATAGCCCTGCAAAATGGTTTCATCATGGATGGCATTCTGGCCATGGCTGCCGCCGACATGGCCATCAACTCGTCCTCCGATCCCGCAGTCTCGTCGTCCTACCTCCGCACCGCCCTCGAGTATAGCAACCGAGCGAGCGCCGACTTTCGCACCCGCCTTTCCGACATCAACCGAGACAATCTTTACCTGCTCTACTATTTCGCCATGATCGCCGCCTTCTTTAATTTCACCATCCCTGCTCAACGACTCACCCCGCTCGACCACGCTGACATGGCCTTTGCCATGGTGCTCGGCGCCACCAACATCGCCACGGTGAACATCGAGTGGCTCTTGGACAGCCCCGCCCAGCTCCAGAGTTTCAAGGACGGCTTAAACTACCGCCTCGAGCTCCTCGATACCCTCGACCTGGACACACGCGCCGCCATCGCCGGCATGTCCTCCGTCATCCAGGCCGTCCGCCTGCCTCCCGAGGAGACGGACAGCGGGGATCTCCCGGCAGGACTCGGTCCTCTCGCCGTCGAAAACTTCAACTACCAGCTCGCGGTGGGGCAGACCAAGTACGCCTTCGCCGAAGAGCACCATCGCGACGTCATAACCACCAACTTCCTGAGCGTCATCGCTGTCGCCGGCCAGCCTTATGCCGATGCGGTCCGCGCCCGCGAGCCCGTTGCCCTCTTCATCCTCATGTACTGGGCCGTCCTTGTCGACCGCTCTTCCACCGACCCTTCCAACGGCTGGTGGGTTGGCAAGGCCGGCCGGGACCTCGTCGCCGACATCTCCGAGCTTCTCTACCGGTCCCCCATGATGATGGCCGTTCCTGAAGTGCGCAACGGCATTGCCTGGGCGCGGATGCAAGTCGGCTTGCCGCCCTTGTCGGGCTGCGTGTGGATCAAGGTGGGGGAGGGGCTGAGATTAATCGACACCGCGCCATCAGATGCCCTGGAAGCGGTTTGAGGCGTTAAGTTGGGGCTGATGAGAGACATTTGTGTATAGCGATCTGGTTCATTTCTCTTGCGTATTTTGTCATGAAACCTATAATATTTTCAGTTAACATTTAGTCTGACATGGTCTTATGAAATTTATGAATATGGCATAGAACTGCAACAGGACACATATAGGCACAGATTGATACAAGATGAGGTATGGTATAAATAGGACAGGGTAGCCAGAACCGAGAAGGGGGGGAGAAAGAATAAAACAAAAGAAGAAGAAGAAGAAGAAGAAGAAAGGGAGAAGGGGATGGGACGATGGGACGATGGGACGCGTGTCTTCGATTTAGAACCACCGGCGTCCCAGCACTTTTTCAACCTCTCTAAGGTCGTACGCTTCGCGGTTATGGAGCAAGATGTCCCTGCGACCGTTCACGCTCGGCGACGACGACGACATCTTTTCAAACACGTCGAGCCAGGTGATGTCGGTGTAGGGCGGGGCGTCGCTGGAACAGACCGTACCCGGGGCCGGAAGGTCGCCGTGCAACCAGTAGTTGGCCATTCGTTCCGCGGCACAGGCCGAGGGGACGTTGATTGCGCAGTGCTGGAGAAGGGACAAGGGACAAGGGACATGTTGTCAGTTCTTTTACTCTTTTGACAGAACAGAGGAGACAAAAATGAGCCGAAAGAAGAGGTGACGAGGAAGCGGCCGGCTACGATGGGGTGCTCCCGAACCGCGTCCAGGAGATCCCAGACGGCGGATTCGAGGGATGAGGCTGTCGCATTGCCGCCTGCCAGGGCGCAAGCTGGGTAGCCTGCTTCTATGCAGGTTTCGAAGATGTTAGCGAAGGCTTTGTCGGTGTCGAGCCATTGTCTTCAAAGTCGCTACGTCGGAGATGTCCGGTTAGCGGGGATGTCGAAAGATGGGTGAACGGGTAAGAAGGGGCAAAAGAAAAGAAAGCAAAAAGAAAAAAAAGAAGAAAAAAAGAAGAAAAAAAAAAGAAAAAAAAACCCAGGCGACACATACCCATGAGCATGGTAGTATTCGTGAGGGTTCTGGACTCCGTCGATAATCATCTTGTCGATCTGTTCAGGAAACATGGAGGCCACAGTTGCGCCCAATGTTGTGCCATACGAGAATCCCTATCGTACCGCCCCCCAGAGTCTTGTCAACCCCTCGACTGATGTGGTGTCTTCTCCCTTTTCACTTGGACATCTTAGACTCTCCTGTAAACTGGACAGGTCTCGGGGACTGTTTAGCACAAACCCCAATACCGCAGCATACCATCCTCATCGAGCGCATCGACAACGCTAATTAGATCCCTGGCAACAAAGGCGGTTCCGACAAGACCAGAAATATTGCCCGAATGATCGAGACAGATGTTGGAATCGGCCTTGGCTCGCGCCCATTGCATCCTCGGAGCAATGTCGGACGAGTCGTAGCCCAGGACGGCGCCCTCACTCATAGTAAAGATTTCGTGGAGGCTGTCTGTACATTTGAATGGCATAGTTTTACCAACGCCCCTGACCGGTTCCATGTCAGAGAGAAGGGGGGGAACGAACAATGGAAGATTGGAGCAAGGGAGAGAAGACTTGACGAGGAGCCTGCCATGGCTTTCGAGAGACCCGAATTCCCAAAGACTGTGTTTGGGAGATCGGTTGACGTGTCGGCTAGCCGCTGATGGGCTGTGGTTACTCCCGAAAAGCCTTCTTATGCGGTTGCCCTTATGATTGACTATATCGACTACCTATGGGTAGATGAACCACAAAGAGAGTTGAGCTCAACCATCGACACCGTTCAACGCTTGCCGTTTATATGACGCTGAGAACCTTGAGGCACCATGAGTAAAGTGAGACATGCCCTCCTCTCATCGGAAGCCAGTAGAGTAAAGAGTCAAGTTCTGAAGGACTGCTCAGCTTTGACCTCTTTTCTCAAGCCCGGAGAAATGACGTGTCCGCGTATACGGCGCAGGACAGCGCCATAATAAATCCTGGAGGAAAGTAATGGCGGTGAGCTCATCCATCGTTTCGGTATATGGGGCACATATCCAAGACACTGCTGTACGAAGTACAACGTACCTGGTAGTCGCTGAAATACGCGTATTGGATGTACACGTAGTTCGAATACGCGTATTGGAGAGGAAAAGTTCCCGGACACTCCTGACCCCTGACCCCTGTATCCCTACTCCACATACGTTTTGTACTAACCAGGCTTGGCTAGCAGAGATCTTGGCTCGGGAATCATCAGTTAACTAAGCCTATTAAAGACAAGTGGGGTTCTTACCTAGATGACATGGTCTTGGTACAGAACTTCACCCACGTCGACAATCGTGTCCCATCTCACCTCAGCTCAGTTCACCGTTCGTCACCTCCGCCATCACAGAAAGAATCCTTGGCCTATTCGCCCCTGCTCGAAGACGGGCCCTCGATACCCTTCCCTTTGTCATTCGAGTAGTCCGGTGGCGCTTCGTCCTGCGTCTCTGGTCTTGGAGAGCTCCGCGGCCTGATCTGAACCGCATCAAATCCGCCCTCTTCCACCGTGCCCCGGCTGCTTGACCCTCCCACTCCGGGCCGCCCAAGCCGGAGGCTCGCCTTGTACGTCGAGGCCGTCTCAAGAACCAGCAGTCCGTCCTTGAACAGGTCCCACGGATCAACCAGGAAAAGGATTTTAGGTTGCCGCCGTACATCCGAGATATGCACCAGGACAGAGACATGCTTGTTTGGTTCTTCGTCCGAAAATGCTTCCTCCGAGTGGATCGAGAACTGTCGGGCCTTTGAAGAAAAAGAAAAAAAGAAAGAAAGAAAAGAAAGAAGTCAGCAGGAATGGCACACGTCACATATATGCGGAACACTGTTGGGACAAAGGTGAAAAGTATGCACCCAGCAAAAGGAGCAACCTACCCTGTCCAGTTCTGCCTGCGTGAGCTGGAAACCACTCGTCTGCGGCCGCTCCATTGCTTTCACATCCAAGTGGTACATCAGCTTATTGTACCCTTGCGCCTTGCCCGTTCTCCCCTCGAGCCGCATAAGGAAGGAGCTGAAGCGGCCTTGAGAGTCGACGAACGTGAATGCCGATGTAGTCGGTCGCCTCTTGGAACGCGGAGTCCACATTGTTTCGGAGTTATATTGTGGGCCCAGGATGGCCCCCAGAGCGTCGGAGACCTGTGGAAACGGTCAGTTCGTCATCAGGGGGTTGTGTGTGGATATAAGAGGTAAAAAAAAAACTCACAATCATCTCTCCCACGTCGGCGTCCCGATGTGCAAGGCCCACGATGCGGTCAAACAGCGTCAGCGGCCGTGTGTGTTGCCCGAGGATCGCACCCTCTTTTTGGTGGAACTCCATCTCCCCGATCGTCCTCTTAAGTGATGGAAGCGTGAATGCGCCGGGAAGCTGCCTCGTTGGCGCGAGCCTGCCGCCCATAACACCGCCCTGCGCCGTCCGGGCCACGGCCGCACTATACGATGGGAGCGACTCAGATGAGCCGTTCCCCTGCTTGAAGAAGGACGGGTGGAACCTCTTCCGGTTGAGAAGCCGGCTAAACCGCGACGTCCCCTTGCCTTTCCCTTGCCCTTCTCCCTCTTCCGCGGTCTCGTAGCCAACACCGTCATCCGAGTGGGCATCAGACGGACCACCAACATCACCACCACCGTTGTCTCCAAGCCTCAGGCCCTCATCGGGCAACGTTACGAAGCCCCGACGCAGGAACACTTCCTCTACTCTCTCGATTCTGGCTGTCAGGGCAATAAGAACTAGGTCGCGGTGCTCAGTGGGGATGCTGAAGAATTCGCAAAGCTGCTCTACGAGCTCGAAAGGGTGCGGCTCTGTCTCGTAACCCGTGGGCATGTAGATGCGCAGGTCGCCGAAGTAGTCCGACTCTAGGAACCCTGTGCCCATCGTTTGGGCGCTCTGGATCTGCTGTAGCCCCAACGGTGCGCGCCAGTATTGCAGGATCGTGGTTGCCGAGAAGACGTCGACGCTGCGGAATTTGGCGCAGAGCTGGTCTTGATTTGGTTGGCCTGGGGGCATAAGTCTGTGTCGGACAGTGGTATGTCAGCTTGTTAAAAGAAGAAAAGAAAAGAAGAAAAGAAAAGAAGAAAAGAAAAGAAGAAAAAAAAAAAAAAGGGGGGGGGGGGGGGGGTCGGGGTATACCTGAACAGAAACTTGCTGCGCTCCCGGTACTGGGCCGATGAATCTTCCAGTAAGGTCACTTCGCCATGGGCTTCGGTGACGTTCGTTGCAGCTCGACTCAAAAGCCGACCCTCCAAACCAAGAGCCTGAAGCAACGGCTGGATTTTGAGGACGACATCCGCATTGAGAGCGAGAACGGGTAGGACCCCCGCAAACTGCGTCCGAAAGATAGTCCTGTCCGCTATGAGCCATGACTCCTTGTCCTCCACCGTGGAAAGCCTCTTGTAAGGTTGGTTCCTCTGGTCAGAGACGATGGGAAACATCTGCGCCTTGCAAAGTCGTTCCTTGTAGCAGGATTCTAAGCCGCCATCGTCCCGACTGGGGACGTTGATGAGGTTTTGAACCACGTGCGATGTGATGGCATGGAGGATGCTCTCGATACGTCGTGTTGACTTGGTCGCCGCCGTCGTCGAAGGCACCGCAACCGCTTCTTCCACAAAGTAGTTGATGTCGGCATTTGGGATGCGGAGCAAGGTGTGAAAGAGGGCCTCGAACTCCGGGTAGTATTTCTTCAGAACGTGGACTTTGGCCATCCATGCGTCACCTTCCCACACGCACTCCGAAGGCTTGACCCAGATACGTTGGCCGTCTTGCTGCCTGGGCGGAATACAGATCAGGCTGTCTCGGTTGAATAGAGTGCTGGTAACTCAGATGTCAACTGGGGGCTCATAGGATGATAATGCTGCGACGGAAAGTTGGGGCCCGGGGAGCAAGCAGCAACGAAAACATCAATCAACGGGGGAGGTCCTTTACTCACCAGAGTTCATCGGAGATTGCGGGTCCCTCCTCCTGGATATTCTGCATAAACGTCCGTATTGTGTCCAGTGAGACGTCTGGAGAAGCCTTACACCCGCGCAGACAGTCGGCATAGAACCGCACGCAAGGCTCGCCCGGAACTCTTAGTACATTGATGACCGGCCTCCACGCCGGATTCTCCGGGTCTGGGATGTCAATGAAGGAAACGAGCCCGGGTGCCTGGCCCATGAGGCTCTTAACGGGCATATACGCCGAGTCGAGAGGGGCGGACGAGGAATATCCCCGGCAAGGAACGACGGTGTCCCTCAGATTATAGAGCAATCCAAATACCGCGGTGCGTTCCAAACTATCAGCGCCGTCTGGCACGAGGGAGATGTCGAGGTACGTTTTATAGTACTCCCACCCGTCGCGGAGTACCCTGAGCCAGCACAATGACGACGGGGTGGGCGGGCTTGGCTTCAGAAGTTTGAAGTCTGGGTGGAGAAAATAGCCTGCGGAGTATTGACCGCTGATGCGAGGATATAGCGCGACATTTGCGGCATCCTGAAGCCATTCTATCCATTCGTCCTGGCTCTCCATTTCCACTGCCCCCCCGTCCATGTACCCCCGGTGGAGGGATCCGTAGGCCGCCTTCCGGCTGAAGGCAGGGAGGACTTGATACGCGGCGCTGCGGAGGTCGGAGGGCAAATACATGGCGCTTCCTAGACGGCAGGGACCCTTTTCGGAGGCAAACCAGAAGTCCGTTCGGGACTTGGGGTTATTCTTCCAACCGGAACGGAAAAGGAAGGCGAGATGCGACACCAGGACTTCCGGCCTGAGCCCGTCAGGTTTGAACACGGCCGACCGATGCGTTGCCACGATGGCGTTCTGAACGTCGGTGTGGAGCATTGTAGCCACGCCAAGGTATTCGAAGAGCCGTCGGCGGTCCGGGACGGCGGCAGCTTTGGGTTCAACGACGCGCATATTGATGCCTTCTGGGATTTCGGGCGTCCCGGAACCGCTGTCGGCAAAATACGGGCCTGTGGATTTGTAATGCCGAACCCAGGTACCATCTCGGAGCGGAATGATGGGCAGGGTGGCCAGACGTTGGGCGATGGTTGTCTCAGACGACTCTCCACCAGCTTTTCGGCACTTCTGTGAGGTAGGTTTAGAAAGGACGATGGAATACAGCGCGCGGCAGAAGTCGGCGTGCCACTCGGGGGACTTCTGGTCTAAAAACGCTTTCGGGTTCTGCTTCAGCTTATCGGACATGATGCCCATGAACCTCTCTTCGCCGATGGATCCGGTGCCCAGCAGTTGGAGCGCGCCCAGCCGGGTTTCCTCGGTGGCAGTATTCAAGAAATCGTACTTCTCTGACACCAATGTCCGGGCATCCTGCGGCATCTGCATGAAAGGATTCCCATAGCGGTCGCAGAAGAGATCCGGGACATGGGTCAGCAGCTTGGGATTCCTCCTCTCCCCGCCACTCTGACGCGTGTAGATCACCGGAGTGGTACGCAGCCTCTGGATCATACGGTTCCGCAGGTTCGTCATCAGCTGACTCGAGGGCGCCGTCTGCGGGAGGAACAAGATCCAAGTGTACCGAAGGGGGTTCTCCTTGGGGAGGCCGCTCATGTACAATGCCGCCTCGACGAAGGCGTCCGATGCGGCGACCACTAGGGCATTGTTCCAGGGCGAGTCGCCATGTATTTCCTCTCGGTTGGTGGAGAGAAGGAAATCAGCTTGCAGGAGGAAGTCAAAGCCATACTTACGGATTGGAAGGAAGGCATAGACGCTCTGCGGAGCGATAGAAGGGGTCTGGCAGTCCGGTTCCAGGGGAAAGGCTAAGACGACCTCGGAGCTGGATATGCCGGGTCGTCGAGGGTCCGCGGGTAGCTTGCTGGCCATGTGCCGCCAGACCAAATACTGCTTCTTCTTGTCGTTTTCGTGGAGATTCATCATCATGGAGGAGGGGTTACCTGACGTCGAAGGAGATTGTTCCTGGCGAGTGAGTACCTTGCTGAAACCGGTGCGCAATGGCTCGGTGGTCTTGAGGAATTTCTCGGGGTCCTGGTTTTTACCCCAGAGGCCGGGCTTTTTCCAGGTTTTCCAAGCATCTTTCTTTTCAATTTCAAGCCGTCGTAGTCTCCGTAGGAAGATGAGAACCCGCGCATCATACAACCGCAGCTCGTTCACAATGGCAGCTTGATCGCAGGTCTTGTCCAACTGCAAGATCATGGATGTCCATCCGGGAGTCGTCGCCTCTGGGAATGGGGCCCAGATCGGGGCGATCATGCCCAAATAGCCATCCCGCTCGAATTTGAACTGGTAATGCCCGGAGACAATGTGGACGGTGGAAGCTACTTTGAAGACAGCCTTGAAGCCAATGCCCTTCTCACCAACAAAGCCGGAACTCTTGCTGCGGCCGCTCTTGGTGCTCTGGCAGATGCGACAGATAGCCTCGACGTTGCGGCGGGAGAATCCGCGCTCGTTACAGTCGATACGGATGCTACCAGGGGAGTAGGAGATGCGTAGCGTGGGCACCACCGCTTCGTACTGGTTGTCGTCGGCATTCTGGATGAGTTCTAGAAGAAAATGAGTTGATGTTTGGTAGAGGTCGGCAGAGAGACTGTGGTGCAAGGTCAGCCAAATGTGTTCCTGCGAAGGATTCAAGAACCAAGCCTACAGAGTCAGACCGACTGTCTGACTACTTCTAACTTACACATCGAGGGCCGCCTCGAGATCTACGGCATTGTTACTGGACCTCCCCGGACCGTCTTCTAGGCCTTTGGCCTTCCGGATTTCACAAATGTGCGCTTCGGCCTCGAGCGCTGAGCGAGGAAACTCGGCGGCATTCATATCCGGTACAGATGTTGGTGTCGTGGTCTTGTTTAGTGCTTCAGTCTGGTTTGGATTCCCAGAAAAAGGATTCCCAGAAAAATAAATATAAAACTTTAAAAGGAAAGAAAAAGGACAAGAAAAAGGCAGACCGACGACTAGGACGTGGAAATATGTATGGAGTAAGAATAGAGGATGAGGAAAGATGAGTTGATGACCAGCCGTGTACGGTGTGGCTGTGAATCGTGATGTCTAGCGACGGAGGCTTCATTCAAGCTTCGCACCGAGTCTACTCTCTGTCTGTCTGTCCGTCCTTTTCTCTCGTATTCAAAATGTCCGGTATCAGTAACGACTGTGCAGTGTGCATTTGCGCTCGGTAAGTTCGACGTGGGCAAGCCCGAGAGGAGCCCCTCGTTGATAGTGGTGATTCGTGAAGGATTGAAGATGACATATAAAGGTACGGATACTTTGAGGCCCGCTGGCCGCTCTGGTCCAGTGGTCCTTGGCTATGGCTGTGCACTGTACATACAGTTTGTCTCGCCTTCCCCGCCTTCGCTTTGGGGGCTGTCGTAGCTTGTTCTTCGTTCTTTTTCCTGTTCCATGGCGTATCGTACTTTACCTCAGTGGCGCAGCCCAGCCACGCGACTTGATAGACCGCGTGAAATGCCATCGAAGGGTAATACAGGGATCCAATCATTCCCTTTCAGGTGACCGATTTTTTTTCTTTTTTTTTTTTGAATTCCGTACGCAAGTAGTAAACTTGTTGGCTTCTTGGATTGTCCCGTCTTACGGATACAGGTCGTATTCAGATCCCCGCGATCTACAGCTTAGGCTCCATCATGACCGAATGGAATCATGGGATGTGATGCTTCGGGGTCGAGTGAAAGTAATTAGGCAGGTTCCACGGTGGACAGAGGGACATGTAAATGTTGCGGTGTAGGTAGATCGTATCAATCCTATCTCTTATTATTGCCGAGCTCTTGGACATTACCTGAGGTAGGTACTCGGTATAGTGACTAAGGTACCTTACCTAGGCAACGAGATCCGGCTTCAATATGAGCCTCATCACTCCGTAGATAGCCCAGATCGGATCCCGTGGGTTCCCCACACGGTACACTCCGGGCGTCCCGACTCCGATCGTGTGGGCCCGCCCCCTACAACTTACATGTTACAACATGTCAACATCTTCACGTTATCGCACAGAGACTCGGACCTGGGACGCCTTCTTGCTAAGCGCGGTTGCCTTACAGGGCAAAACAAGATATTTGCCCGACTGCCATCTTGTGCTGGGCCATCAAAGGTGTTGTCTCGAGCTAGTTTTGGTGTTTTAGACTAAAAATCAATCGCAGTCTATCTTCCGGGAAATCAATAGCAAGGCTGCAAGTCTGTTTCACCGGGAACGATCTGCCTGATGCCTATCCATAGTTCTGTTGCCTTGATCTTGCCATGCGGTTTCCGTGTGGTAGCCACATGGTAGCAAATACCCTGGACAAGAAATTAGGCTATTTCCGATCTGGACTGCTCGAGGCAAGACTTCGCGGCTACGTTTCTGTCGGCCTAGTATCTGCAAACTATTCCTTTCGGCGAAGGATACTACCCCCTACTCTAGGCTCTTGATGCACGCGTGAGGACGAAATGGAAGAATATAAAAGTACAGTATTACTCGTTGGCCTATATTGCCCGACTTTAAATATATCTGTAGGATGCACTCTGGCCCCCTGCCGGTGTGATTATTGAAATTGGGGGACAGCAAACCGATAAGCTGTGGTCGATCTGGACATTCTATAATAGGCCCGTACGGGGCTAGCCGGCTAGGGTCTGACTAGGGATTGGAAACCTGAAGTTGGAATTTGGGCCTCCACGAAACCTTCTTACGGTCCTTCAGTGCCTCGTATTGGGGCAATTGTTTAGCGCCTCGGTGACTCTCACTTCGGAACTCGGGAGTCTCTCATGCTGTGCCACCTCGAGGCAGGCTGCCCGCTCGGTCCGTTGCCGTCCGCAAGGCGACACCGAGTTGCAGAAGGCGTTTGACACGGATACCTGCATGCGGCATGATGCATGCACCCTCCATCGGATGACGCCATCCAGTCTCGGAATGCGGTCGGTAAGCGGGTATAGAGTCGGAATAGACACACAGGCCCGCCGCCGCCACGATAAAGTAGTTGGTTGACATGGGATTATCTACCTCACCTTGCCTTATGGCTTGACAATATCAGTTTATCGTATAACTCGTGGGCTGAGCACTGAGCAGATACATATCCAAGTCATGTATTCGACAGAAGTCGATAGCTTTGTGGGCAGAGCGAGAGCGTGCCAGCCACCAGCCCTCTTTAACTGAAGGTGACAAGTCTTCGATGTCTCAAGCAACCGAGTGTCTGGTATTACGTGTAGTACGAACTCGATCGTCTGCCAAAGCTTTGGGCGTTCTTGGGCATTGCTGCATGGGCAAGGAAGGTAGTTAGTTTAAGAAAGGGACCCGCTACATAGCTGCCGGCTCAACTCCCCGTCCTGTCGTTCTCGATTTGCATCTGCATGATAATTGCTCATGCGCAATGAAATCCACCGTCCTTTTCCTTGACGTGCCATCTATTAGCTTACAGGCTATGCCATGCCCGAGGAGGCGAAGACCCTGCAAGGTCCGAGACCGACGCCCGACATCGAAGTCCACACAATTCATTTTTTTTTTCTTTCCCTCAAGAGAGAAAGGGAAAACACAGCAGAAAGGAAGAGGATGTAGACCAGAGCGTAGGAGTTTGGGGGCCCACTACATCTGCAGCTGAAAAAGGCGTGTTGGAAAGCGGTGACGAAGTGTAAAGTTGGCGGTCGCTGGTCGGCGACGTCAGGGGTCTCAGGGCTTCCGAATATTATTATTCACTTCCCAAGTGGTTCACGCGGCAACGCGTTGGCCACTGCTTCGACGAGGGTTGTCACACGTATTTAGCGGCCTGCTCTGGACGCTTAGCTGGGCTTCGATGTTGAGACACCGACTGTTTCGAAGATTCAGGTGCGTGTGAACTTCTCAGCCTGCCTTGTTGGTCACGTATAGAAAATGAGGCTGCTTGCAGGGTCAATCTTCGGTTAGATGACTTGTCTTTGGCAGCATTCCACGTATGTAGGCGTGCATCGAGGTCGAGGTAGTATTAAAGGGGCTCAACAATGGGGATGACGATTCACCCAGTCGTCACGTAACAAGGAGACATTTGAGGCGATATGAGCCTCAAGTGCCGAATGAAATGAGAAATCAAATTCATGTCGTCACAAAAATGGGCGTCGTCAGCTCACAGACGCAACACGAATGCCCGGTGGTTTTGGTTCGAAGAGAGATCAGATAGAGTGGTTGCCTGGATCGTAAATCAAACTGGATCTTGACCTGTACATTCATGAGGCGAAATTGGCATTTCGTTAGGCTTTTCGTCCTTGGGATGCAAACAAGAACTGGTCCTTGGGCGATACTGGCCGGACCGCTAGAGTTAGGTCTCACCATTTGAGTTTGGGATCCATAGGCATCGTCAAGCGCCACGACGTTCTGGACTGTCCAACCAACAATAAGAGAACCGGTTACTCCGCGCCTGCGCCTGAGAAACAACCATGAGTGAGCGGCCGTTTGTCGTCAAGAGCAAGTCCATGGCTCGCCCCGCTAGGCACCTATTGATTAATAATTCATTACACGTACTCCCTAGGCAAAAATCGGAGAAGGATACCGTCAGTGAACCGAACTGGGCGACTTGTCGAATAACATCGTGACCTGACGCAGAAATAGCACAGACAAACGAGGCGAGAACAGCGTAGAAACGAAGGAAGAGCAGTTCAGGCGACACCGACTTCAACCGCTCGGTAGGGATGGTCAATACTACCCTGGAGATGGGGTTCTTTCCGTGGGCCGTGTGAATTCTTTCGCAATCAATGAGCTGGCGGAAGACGGCCTGGTGTGTGATGCGGCTTTTGCGCTTCGATTGCATGATGAGGAAGAAGTTAGAATATTCTTTTATTTTATGGGTGACACCAAATAGAACCCCAATTAAAGGGGTCAGGGCTAAAGCCGAAGAAGGGCGGGGCGACCGAGTCCCTGAAAAATACGAAGCGGAGTTTTGGCGAACCATTCCGCAAATTATTTTGGCCCGCATGAGGCAACCTGTGTGTGTGGGGCCCGGCGGGGGGAAAGAACGAGGAGGCAAGGCAGGTGCCATGCGGCTGAAGGCTGTTCTCGGAGAGTTTTACCCTTTTATGCTCCTTAATATAAACAAGAGGGGACGCGAAAAGAAGAAGAAAAATACCCAATCCCGAATCCAAACTTCGACAAATATAAACCTCATGGCTCATCAGCACTTGGACGCTTTCATAAAAAAAAATCTCATGCCATTATGGTTGCTTTGAGCTAGCGTCGTAACCTAAGGTCCCCTTCGTCTTCGGATGGCAAGCATCTGGACACTCATATTCTTGTTGAGTTATTCGGATATCCCGGTTCGTTAGCATCGCTTTGGTTATCTTGTCATCTCCATGGACCTCGAACGAAGCTGGACGGACTACCTTCGACAGTCCGCTAAACAGCAAAATGCAAAGGGCCAAACGTGCGTGTCCCTTTCTTTCTTTCTTTTTTTTTTTTTATTTATAAAAAAATCTTTATTGCAACCCACCCCGCTGCTCTCTTCCTCACACATCGCACAATGTCGCATCGGCCACATCCTCATTCCACCACCATCCCGAACCACCACCACAAGTCGAATATCTACCGGATTTAATCCAGGGCTGACGCGCAACCTTCCTTTAGGGATATTCCCAGTTCTCCAGCCACACCCACCAGAACTCCGGCCCAGTTTCCACCACCGACGTCCCCTACGCCGGTCGCCGACTCTGCCGCAAGCCCAACCACTCCCACTGCGGGGACTCTGTCGGGCCAGGCAGATGTCTCCTCTGTTGTACCCCAGCCCTCCAGACCGCAATCTCGACCCGCAAGCCGCCACAGCCTGAAGCGGCCCTCCGCCCGTCATGGTAATCGCATGCCTTCCGAGCCCGCCACCCCGGAAGATAGATCGCGACAGAAAGGCAGAGGCGCTAATCGGGGCTCTCGCGCCGCTTCTCGTTCGAACCCCAAGCCCTCCAAGTCCCGGCACGCAGAACCCTCGAGAGGGGTCCTGCCTCATCCCTCATCCGTGACAAGTGCTGCCGCCTCACTCCACGATGACACAACCAGAATGCTCAAGCAGCTCGAGACGCGGCATATCAACCTAGAACAGCTCGTTGCCGAAGTCAAAGGCATCTACGCCGGCCTCGTCATGGTCGAGAGCAAATGCATCGAAGTCGATAAAGTCGATGCCAACGTCAGTAGTACCAACAAGGCGAGCTCGAGCTCTGGGGATGACCCGACTGCCAAGGCAAACAACACCGTCCAGTCGGCCAAGTTGAACAACGAGCAATGGCAAGCGCTCATCGCCTTGCACCGGACCCTTCTGAACGAGCATCATGACTTCTTCCTCGCCAGTCAGCACCCGTCCGCTAGCCCTCCGCTCAAACGACTCGCTGCGAAGTACGCCATGCCCGCGAGAATGTGGCGTCACGGCATCCACTCCTTCCTGGAGCTGCTCCGTCATCGTCTTCCGGCCTCGCTCGAGCATATGCTCACCTTCATCTACCTCTCCTACAGCATGATGGCCCTCTTGTTGGAAACCGTCCCCGCGTTTGAGGACACCTGGATTGAGTGTCTCGGAGACCTTGGCCGTTATCGTATGGCTATCGAAGACGATAATATGGTGGACCGCGAGGTTTGGACTGGTGTGAGTCGACGGTGGTACAGCAGGGCCTCGGACAAAGCCCCTACCACGGGCCGCCTCTACCATCACCTGGCCATCCTGGCACGGCCGAACGGATTGCAGCAACTGTTCTACTACGCCAAGTCGCTTTGCGTCCCCGTCCCCTTTTCGTCGGCTCGCGAGTCTATCATGACTCTTTTGGATCCTATTCTCTCGCGCCAACCCACCCGATTACCTCAGCTGGATGTGCACTTCATCTTCGCTCATGGCGTACTCTTCAGTGGTAAAAAGGAGTCGGAATTTCCGTCCGCTCTGGAAGGTTTCGTTGACGGGCTGGATATTCATATTGCAAGGACGTCTCGCATGTGGCTTGAACCTGGCTACTACATTGCCGTTGCCAACCTATGCGCTCTTCTGGGCTACGGCGAACCCACTAACCTGTTTATGAGGACATTCAAGGCTCTGAGACCGGAGGACAGCAGCCAGGACCAGCACCCCGTCAAAGAAAGCGACGAGAGGCTCGAGAAAGCACTGGAATTAAACTGCCGGACGCACCGTGTTGTCTGGGGTCGCTTCAGGGACCCTAGCATCCTGGCCTACCTTCACGTTGTTATGGTGTTTCTCGATCGTGTTGTCCGGCATAGTAACCTGATGGCCTACATGGAGAAGCAGTTCCCCTGGCGACTACTATCCGCCCAACTGAATACGTTGCTGGATGCCTCGGACGCCGCCCTTCGTTTCGACCAAGACGACTTCCCCCGCCCAGAGAAGGAAGCGCCCCGTCCTTTGCCCGAGGATTACGCGATGCGGGGCCTACTCTGGGTTGATAACTACCTGCCCCTGGACTGGTTCACGAACGAGAAGACTGATGACGAGGAGCGCTATTTCGAGCTGCCGTCCATGATGGATGCGCGGCGCGTTCGTTGCCTCTGGCTCGGACGCCGTATCGCGCGACAGGGGAAGTGGTTGTTGTATGATGCTGAGACCCGCCAGTTCTCGGTCCCTCCGGAATACGAGGAGGATGTTGATGAGATGACCTACTTTGCGGCTCAGGGGGAGGTGTTGACCCCCAGCGATGTCCCGGAGGGGGGCAATTCGATGACGGGCCGCCTAGAAACATTGGGTGAAGCCATGGACATGGACATGGGTAGGTATGAGGTGGTAACGCCCCCTTAGTTAGATACCGTGGTACATTGGTTGGTTCGGATGTCTTGGTTAAGCAGTTGCTGTGATCCAAGTGTGTAACCTTCAGACGAGGCGGAACGCAAAGGCAAAAAAGCGTGCTTTAACTTTAATAAGTAATCACACCTTAGTAGCGTTACTTAGCCCCTGGAAAATGTTCTGGGCTGACAAGGTCTTCATTTTGCGAACGGCTTCCTTCTTTCTCGGTTCTCCCTCAATCTCATCCCCCTTCGACCTCGGCCTTCAGTTCCCCGACTCTCGGAATTAAGGGGAAATAAGGGGCGAAGTTCCGTGCCGACTTTCCTATTCTGGTCGCCCAGCAATCGCGGGACCCGTCCCGTCCCATTCCTTCGGATCCCAGGTGGCATTGTATTACCTATAAGCAGAAGGTTGCCTAATTGTAGCCTGTTCGCTTTCCACGTTGCACGGACTCGTCGTCCTATCCGGAATATTCGGATTCACGAGCAAGGCAACCAACTGCTGCGGCTTATGGAGTACCGGTCCTCTGTCAGATACAACGTAACCGGAACGGTCAAAATAGGGTCAAAATTGATTAAGATAATTGTGTGTGTAACTCTGTAACCTGCAGGACCGTCAGGGAGCTACCTAAGGTAGCCAAGACACGGTCAAGAAGGACCTATTCTAAGTCGGTTCAACCTTCAAACCGGTGAAACAGAACCTGTTGCCTAGCTGCTAGAAGCCTGGAAAAGGATATATGCTGAGTATGGACAAGGGTTGAAGTTCAACGTCCTACCTGTGAAACCATGTTTGTCGGGTTGACAGTCTAAGAACGTCTTGAACTCAAAAGGACCAGTACTAAGGACGCACAGAGTCCACGGGTGAAATTCAAGTGAATCGTGATGCCAGTCTGGTAGCGACGCACTGCGAAGTCAGGTAACATTCCTTTAGCGAGGCCTAAACTCGGTTATCAAATCAACCATGGAATCCTCCGTCTCTAGTTTGGTTTCCTGGAAGAGAAAATCTTCTGAACCGTAAATATTTTCTGTCTAGGTGGTCACGGTTCTTATATACATATCAATATCCCCCGTGCGTCTAAGACCAGACTTAGCAAGGTAGGCGGTCGATATATATATATATATATATATATTGCTAAACAGGTCCATAGCTCACAGTTTAGTCCCTGGAGACGTGGTTTCTTTCTATTTGGGATAGTGCTATCAATATCGCTTGAGGTTGGACTACGTGCGGACATAGCGGTTGAGAAGCATGGACACGAGGCAGGGAGCCATTTTACTATAACACAATGGAAGGAAAGACGACCCCAGATTGCATCAAAGCATTCCAGACATCAAAGGTGTTATATGAAGGGACATTAGACCTCGTCCGAAGGATCTCATTACGAGGTCGCAATCTACCTGTACGCCGGCTCATTTGCCTCTATAACCAAAGGCAAACTGAAGCTGACAAAGATAAGTTGATTCAAATAGATGCTCTGGCAAGCGCCTCCAATCTACCGACTACCTAGGTACCTTAGGTACCTTATGTAAGGTATGGTGCGTTTGTTGCTGTTGAGATACGGTCGTAAAGGTACTTGTGCCCTTAATTCGGTCCGTTTCTGCCTGGTATTATTCGGACAAGGAAGGGACTAGGGCCAATCCGCTCGGGGGTGACACAACTCAGCTCGTGCAGTGAATAACTGCCTGCCTGGCTTACCTGGTAGCTCTTACCCCTAACCCCCCTGAATATTAAGGTACCTAACCATATGACTCCTCATTCCTCACAGAGCCAGAAAGGCGCAAACAAAAACGCAATTACATCGCTGTCACACCGTCTGTCTACTAAGGCCAACGGCGGTGTCTTCTACTACCAAGAAGCACATCAGAGCTTCAAGAAGAAAATCTATCCCAGGTCGTGCAGGCCATTCGACTCGACATTTGACGATTCCAACCAAACACGCGCAAAATCGACCGTGCTAGCAATTCAACAATGCGTGTGAAAGTGAAACAGAACAAACCCATCGATATTGACGGCCGGACGGGCGAAGGCGGTGGCCAGCTCGTCCGGGTAGCAATCGCGCTGTCCGCTGTAACTGGCCAGCCGGTGAGGATCACCAACATCCGGGGAAACCGGCCCAGGGGCGGAGGCCTCAAATCGCAGCATGCAACAGCAATCGAGTACCTCTCCTCCGCCACCTCCGCGACTACATCCGGCCTTTCCGTCGGTAGCAAGACCCTAACATTCCACCCGTCCACATCGCCGTCCCCAATCCTTGCTGCGAGTCGCTACATCTCCATCGCCGCCGACTCCCCTAGCGCAAGCGCCCTGCTCATCTTCCAAGCTGTCCTACCGTATCTCATCTTCCGTGGCTCGGTTTCCTTCGATAACGACACCGACAGGGAAGCGAAGGAAGAAAGAGAGGACGGGGCGGGGCCCAAGGCAGAGCAGGAACCAATCACCCTGACCATCTCCGGCGGTAGCAACGTCAGCTTCGCCCCATCATGGGAATACGCAGACCAAGTCCTGTTACCGGCTCTCCGGTCCCGCTTCGGCCTACAAATCGAGGGCCAATTGCTCCGTCGCGGCTGGTCCCTCGGCCCCAAGAGCCAAGGCGCCGTGCGTTTCCGCATCGTGCCCTTGCAGAGGGGACAGTCCCTACAACCCCGCCACGACGCCACCTCCCTCGCCGCAAAAGTATTCACAGCCGCTGATGATGACCCAGTGATTACGCGCGTTGACGTCTCTGTCATCACGCCGGCGTACACGCACGACGAATTCACGCTCCACCTGACCGACCAACTCGGTGCCCGGTTCCCCGGCGCGGATGTCGAGTTCAAGGTCCTCGAGGACTCGGGCGATGGTGCTAGGGTTTACGTCCTCCTAGTGGCGCGGTCGCGGCCGGTTCGCGACGGAGACGAAGACGTGGACCTGCGCTGGGGGCGTGATGTGCTCACTTCGATACCCAAAAAGGGCGGGAAGGCCGCGGCTCAGAAGTTTTCGTCGCTGCTGGTACGTAAGCTCGTGGCTCAGCTCGGGGAGGAGGTGGACAAGCGATGCGTGTGTGACCAGTATCTGGAGGACCAGCTCGTCGTTTTCCAGGCATTGGCGCAGGGAACCACGAGCTGTCCCCGCTTCGACGCCCCCGAGGAGGATGTAGATGGTACTGAGGATAACGGGGTGAAACGCGTGACTCGTTCCATGGAGGGTCTGGGTCTTGAAAATGAACGGTTGCGGAAGGACAAGACCCACGACCCGTTTGGACTGGGGACCTTGCACTCGCAGACGGCACGATGGGTGGCTTCCGAGATGCTGCCAGGGGTGGAATGGTACAATAAGGGTACGATTTGCAAGGCCATCGGTTTGAGTGCAGGGGGAATGAACTCCATGAACCTGGACTCCTGGGCCGTTCCACCCTGAGTTAAGATTAAGCAGCTTCGAACAGAGTCGAGAGATAGATACCTACATGCAAGCAATGCACACATTGCATAACGCCGCAGACAATGCACACCTTAATTTCTCGGGCTTGCTTCTTCCCCTGCTTCTTCCCCTGCTTCTTCCCCACGGACCGCCCAACTGCCAGGTTCGATATGCCCAGGAACGCATTTCCAAGAGCACCCCATGCGCAGGAAGGGGACGGCCTGCTCCTCGACGATGTCGCTCCATGGCGAAACCTGAATTGTGCTGCCCGACCCGTCTGCGTCACCGTCAGGCTGCCGCCGAACGCGCGCCACTTGCCACCACTCGAGCCACTGGGTCGTGGGCGTCACCAGCAGCTTCTTGCACCTCCAGCACGAGTACCCCGCAACACGGCGCTGCTCCGCAGCACGATCGAGCACACCCCGGACGCGAGACAGCGTGTCGGGGACGTAGTCCGTCAGCGCCCCCAAGTCGGCACTCCGGTAGCAGGCCCGCGCTGCTAATTCGAAGAGACTGGGAACACGGGTGGCCCCGGCCGAGGAAGACGGAGGACTTGGTCCTCCCGAGTGGGTCTGGCTCGCATCAACCTCGACCGGTCCCGCCATGCCGCTGCCGCCGTCCAGCCGAAACTTCGAGCATATGACGCCCGCGCTGTCGGAATACTCGATCGCAGACCGTGCCATGTATCGGGCTGCCATGCCCTCGAAAGTTGGCGGCAGATTCTGCACGAGGCGTTGTTCATGTGACTCGGATCCATCACACGCACCTAGGCTCAAGACGGCAGCCCCAGGGTTCGAACTGGATTGTTGTTGTGCGTGGTAGCTGTCTGCGTCAAGTTGCTCCGGGAGACAGCTGGCCTGGTGAAAGGTGTTGCCCTGCAATAAGAGATCCGTGAGCGTCCCCGGAGCGGCGATTAGATCCAAAAGCTCTGCTGGGAGCTGCCGAAGTTCGTTCTGCGCGAGGTTGAGTGTTTCCAACCTTTGCAGCTTGCCAATAGCTGGCGGGAGCTGCTTCAAACCGCAGCTGCGGAGACTCAGGACAGTGAGGTTTTGAAGGTCAAAGATGGCTCCCGGAATGCGGCAGAGCGGGTTTCCGGATAAAAAGAGCCTCAGACAAGGATCCCTGTTCTCAAAAGGCACACCCTCGGCTACCATGGGGATATAAGTGAGCTCTCCCAAGAGGGAAATGGTCTCATCAGATAGGGACTCGATATTGAGGGAGCTGTGATATATGGTAAGCAAAAATGGCACGGGAAAGGAAAATATTGTATTTTGTCCTGTCTGTGACTCACGATAAGTCCACATCCTCCTTGCCTTGATGAAGGCAGTCCTGTATCCTCCGACGGATGAATCCCTCGACGGGCAAGATGACCGGTTGTCGTCTCGGCGGACGTTGCCATTGTGGCAGTTTCGGCTGCGTAGCGATGGCCAGGTCATCCAGAAAGTCGTCGCTATCCGTGCCGTCACTGCCCATCCAGACACCACTATCGAGTTGCCGCGTCAGAGTGCGCTTCGGCTTGGGCAGAGGGCGCGTCTCCACAAAGGACGGGGGGGACGCGGGCAATTTCTGAAACCACGACCCGACATAACGCCTCTTACGACGTCCCTCGACATAGTTATCCAGCCCTGGGTCGTCATCGCTGGAAAAAATGGCCGGGTCGCTCGAATTGGCCAAGAGAGGCCAGGCGTTAGATGAGAGTCTCGCGCGGGTGCGTTTGCGAGGACTATTACTGAAGCTCTGTGTGGTCTCGTCCCAAGACACAGCGGGGAGTGGTGGGAGTGATGGCTCATCCGACATGTTTCAAAGCAAAACGAAAAAGAAAACATAAACACAAAAGAGATAAAAAGATATAAGAGAGGAATTCGTCTTACTGTCGGACAGGAATCTACTGGAGTGCGGCTTGAAAGTGCGAAGAATGGTGTGCAACTGGGGATGTTCGTGATGAGACGCGATTGCGATACGGATACGAACCGCGCCTCTGATGATATAAGCGCATCTCAATTGCATAGCCCCACTAGCCCCACAACTGAAGCCTCCGTGTTACGTGTAACTAATTAAGGGACCCCTAAATTAATGACTTCTAGGTTGTTTGGCATGTGGATGGTGACAAACAAAGAAGACCATTTGCTGCTCCGTCCCTCGTCATTCGGAAGGAACCGAATCCCCGGTACGTGACTGACCATCCTGGGCGATTCAAATCGTCTCGTTTTCTGCCAAGCATTCCACGTTGTCGGAGGAGTTGATACTCGGGCCGTCTGATACAGGTTGTCTACCAAGTGCGCAGGAAGGCGAACCAAGTCGAAACATTTGTGCCACGATGCTCAACGAGCCGAGTATTAATCGCCCACGCGCTTTCGTCAGTACCGGCATAAAGAGCCGAAACTCTTAATCCCAGTCATCGTCGTCGTCATCATCCCTGGACCTCGACGCAGTGCCTCCCCTTATTCCCCTGCCGGGCGCCGTCTCTTCCTCGTTATCTTCTGCCTGTCTCCTCCTCTTCAGCACCCTCATATCCGTGTCCCGGACCGCGCCGGCCTCGACAAGAAGATTGTCAATGTTGTGCATCTTCATCCGGACACCTCCCACGGTCGCCAGGGTCACGATCTGCTTAACAATGTCGCCATCCTTGTAGACCAAAATAGTCGGGCAATTCCGCTCGGGATAGTTCTCGATGGCCTTTTCTGCGCGCATTTCGCAGAATTTGACATCCCCGTACTCCATCGCGGCCTTTTTCCATAGCTCGGATAGCACGCGTGACTCGACGTTCGTGCCGAGGGACGAAGTGAGGTTGACGAAGACGGGTCCGTTCTTAGACGCTTCGGTGACTTCCCGCGAGTATTCCGGTTTCGAGATGGGGTAAACGCTGCCGTGGACTGCCTTCGTCTTCAGGGCCGAGAGCTCTTGCATCCTCTTCTGTCTGTATTTTTCTAGGAAGTCGCCGTCCTCTTCGTCCTCCAGCTCGTCCAATTCGTCTAGGTCCTTGCCCTCTAACCTGTTCTCATGCGCTAGTCGTCGGCCTTCTAGGATTGCTTCTTCGATCATCGGCGTGGGACTCGGGGGCTTTTCTGGGATGACTCCATGTTTGCGCAAGATATCGTTCCTGCAGAACCGCGTGAGAAGCTATCACAAGAACATTGATTCTCCAAAAAAAGAACCGAGCCATACCATTCTGTGTCCGCATTGGGGTCGTCTATCGGTACTGCTATTCTCTGATCAAGAGGATTCGCCATGGTGGAAGGTTGGACAATGGTGTAGACAATGGGGAGTGTGTCAGGGAGCCTTCAGAGACAGTCCAAATAGCAAAGTCGAGCCTGAAAAAGGGGTAGGACTTCGTAAAAATGGAATCGACCAACAGGGCGACCAGAAATTCAACAAAGTCGTAGTACCTACACGACAATACTAGGCATCCCACATCCATCAAGACCCGATTGCTGCCCCTCAACAGAACCCTCCCCCCGTCTATGATGGAGCTACCCCACATGAGCACACCGAGCGTCAAACAGTTTGACCGTGTTAGCTAAGCAACGTTTCTATCCGTAGTGGACACGCGCCAACAATGGGCCCCAGCGAACACGAGGTGGCTGAGTCACGTGAGATCGGGCGGACAAGCCCTAGAGATTTGACCGATTCGGTTAGGGCGAAACTTTGCCTCAAGTGTGTGACGCCCTCGAGAACCCCCCAAGATTTTTCCACCTCACCCTCAGCGAGTGCCACCAAATCTGCACGCAAAGCTCTCAGATTTCGTCAAGACCACCGTCACTCGACCGTTCGCAATCTTCACCCTTTGATCTTCACGAACAACTGTCAAGATGGTAAGCTCTGCTGTTTAATTTGGAATTATCAGAAAGAGCTCGTTTGCCGCCCACGCTTGGAAAGGATTATTTGGACACGGAACCCGACCGATCGATCGATCTACCTATCGCGGACGAGAGGGAAGCTCTGGCAAAAAAACAAAAAAAAGAAAAGAAAGAGGCGGTGGATGGATACTGTTGGGCGGAAAAGAGCTACAGGGTGGATGGGATGGATGGATTTTTAACTATTTGTTTCTTGATGGAAGGACTGTAATGCTGATGGATTGCCCGCAGGTTCTCGCCGTTGACCTTCTCAACCCCTCCCCGGCCGCTGAGGCCAAGAAGCACAAGCTCAAGGTATGATACTTTTATCGCCACGATTTGGTTGTTCATCCAAATGTGCCCAGCATGTACCGTGGGTATGTTTTCAAGAACCCCCCCGCAACTAACAATGTTCTTTTCTCCCCGCCATAGACCCTTGTCCCGGCCCCCCGCTCCTTCTTCATGGACGTCAAGTGCCCCGGCTGCTTCACCATCACCACAGTCTTCTCGCACGCCCAGACCGTCGTCATCTGCCAGGGCTGCACCACCGTCCTGTGCCAGCCCACCGGTGGCAAGGCCAGGCTCACTGAGGGCTGCTCGTTCCGGAGAAAGTAAACGTCTCGCATGACGGGCCTTTTCTTTTTCCTGGGTTATTATGACGGTTACGGTTGACGATGGTGGCTCTCATCTCGGATCTGCAAAATACCGAAAACAAAAAGCACTTGCGACTCTGGCGAATAGACAGCACCTCGACACGGGCCGCTAGGGCTCGCTGTTCCCCGGACATAATCAAACGGCCTCTTTTGCGGATGGAAAAGATGGGGCAATCCAAAATTCCTTGACCAAAACAGGGGCGTTTGGGGTCTCCGGATATCTTGCATGACACTCTCGACCGACATATCTTCTTCTTTTTTTTTTCCTCCTCTACTCCCTCGCCGCCGCACACGTTTCCCTCCCGTTTTACCATCTATGTCTCGTCGAGTCATTTCCTGTTTTCCCATGCCTTTTTGCGATCGGTCCATGGAGGAGGAGGAAAGCGTCTCTGCATGCATGGCTGGGTGGACAGCAGAAGATGGGCATTTCACGAGCGTTCGGCTGGTCTGTGATCAACCTGGGCGTGAGGACGTGGAAGCACTGATTGAGGATCGCTACATACCCAAGTGCAGTGGCGGAGAGGATAACACTGTGCTCTTGCGAAATTCAATGTTTCCACAAACGTGTCATCAGCAAGTTCCGGAGGCCCATCGTGATCGTGACTGTGATGGTGATGTCTACATTGTCAACCATTTGCTGGGTTCTTGATTTCCGCAGTGCATCCCAGTAACTGCTCCGGTTTCTTTTCTGTATAGGCGTGTTAGATGGACGTCTCACGGCTTGCTTATCTTGAGCTGTTTTCGTCCTACGTTTGTATGGATGCAGTTGAATGTCGGGATCCCATGCCATGTTGCTGAAGGCTCGGTAGCTGCGGCCTAGTGGATTGCATATGTTTGATCTGCCATACCAGCCTGGTACGACAGCAAGGTTTGGCTCTTTTGAGATGATTGAACGCTTCTGGGTATGTTTTACATAGTGGCTTCGGGGACAGGCATAGCGAATGCTCCAATGCCATGAGACACCGAATACATACATTTTGACGTCGTGTAGCTCTTTGTCCGATCATGCAGCCACATGCAACCCCGAGATCTACGGAATGGTGAGGCAGATTGTTTCATCCCTATAACCCAGGAAAGCACAGTACCGAATTCATCTCCATGTTTTTGGCGACCCTAGAGATTGCATTCGCTTATCAAGTCAAATAAGCTGTTTTGTGAGACATGCCAGTCCTAATAAATGATTTGAACACGATTGTGTTGGTAGCCACTGACAACCAGGACCTTGTCGTTTGTGTCACGAGACTTTCCAGGCGATGTGGAATGTCTGGGGCCGCCAATCGGGACAAAGGCGTTGTCACAGGGAGTGTGGGGCTTTCCTGTTCTTATTGTGAATTGAAAAAGGGAAAAGAAACGCGGAAATGGCACGAGATAGACGCGCCCAAACACGCGGGGAAACCCTCAAACTTCAGGTACTTAGCACTAAGCCTCCCACAGCCTCTTGAACCGAGCCACCCCCGGGCCACATTTATTACTGGTTACGTCCCCCCACCTCCCCAAACCATTCGAATCAAACTCTCATCTTACTTTCTTTCCACTTCCCACTCCCCATAACCCCAGACTTCCGGGCTTTTCTTTCGCTTTCCCTGTCAAAGCACTGTCATATTAATGATCATTGCGGCAGCGTCTCCACAAAGTACCCTATCCTCAAACCTCCACTGCTTCACTCCCTTCTGTTACGGGTGTCACGTGACTCCGCTCGTGACTCCGCTCGGCTAACTATTCAGGTTACGCCGTCTAGGTAGTCAGACCTCCCATAACCTATGCAAAGGCTTTAGATAGCTCCCTTTACACACACTTAATATATCCGTTTTATGTCACAGGTTATAAGCCCTTATTATCCGCAGGGTTAATTTTTATTAATTATTAATCGCGAGGATTAATTATATTAATTCGCATAGTCCTCTTAATCGCCGGATATCAAAAAAAAAATCCGTTTATTTCGGCCTTAGCCACTAATCAATAAGTTAAGTTAATCCCTTTGACGGCAGTAAGCCTTATAGCGAAGGAATCTTAACCAGGCCCCTTAAAGGCACCTCCTTAAGAACCCCTCGAGATAGTATACGAGGAGGATATCTACGATAATAAATCTAATCTCTAAGATAAAATTAAAGCCGAGATAGCTCGATAATGGACTTCTTAGTAATTAAAAGGAAAATAGAAGGAAATTATAACGGAAGAAGATATAATGAATAGCTTAGATTAACTAGAATATCTAATATATACTCTTAAAAGCTAATAGATCCCCGATAATGTTAGATAATCTCTTAGGTAGTTGTTAGGGCCTCTCTTTAACACCTCCGAGAAGGATATAGCTCCCGAGAGAAATATGGTAGCGCGTTGTATAATGTTTACTAATCCTCCTCTTATACTAGAAGAGAATTACCCTTAATAATAATAATAATAGATAGTTACCCTATAGAATTTCGTTAATAGTTTAATAAATAGCTTTAAGATATAGCCTACGTAGATTAAGTTCCCTACCCTTAAAGATAATTTAGATTATAAGGATTAGGAATATAAGGTAAAGGCCTAGCTAGTAAGCTATAAACTACTAACCGTATTTAATTATCCCTAGGGTTATTTCCGCGATATAGCCTCGAACTAATAACGTGTAATAGTCTATAGTGCCCTACTAACCGTAATTAAGCCAATTAAGCTTTATCTAGAAGGCTCTAAGTGGAATAAGGATAATATAGACCTATACTAACTACTCTAAGTAGTTAAGGAAATAGTCCCTTGAGTCTTAGAAGAGGCTATAAAATCCCGTATTAAGGAATTGAATTCTATAAAGGTGGAGGACTTTAAATTAACCTCTTAGTATCTATAGAGAATATACGCTATTAGAAAATAGTTAGATACCTAGATCAGCTCTGCTAACGATAAGAAAGACGTGTATATAGTTGTTATAGCTATCGAAGGTAAATACCTAGCCCTTATAGAATGTTACCTTAGTAAGAAGAACGTTAGCTAGAGGAACCTTATCGACGACCTTTAGTTAAAGGCCAGAGCTAAGGACTTTAAGGTATTATCTATTAATACTATAATAAAGTTATAGCCTCCGAAGATAACTAACTAATCTACTAGTAACTAGTCCGGTAATAACTAATCTAATAATAAGAAGAAAAAAGGTTAAAGAGGTAATCTCCTATTATATAAAATCTATAAAGGTTAATACTAGACGAGTAAGTACTTTATCGCCTTTCCTAATAACGCTCTACTAGAGACTCGTTATATCTTTTAGGCGAAGCACGATAAATAGAAGAAAACGGGTAAGATACCTATATTTAAGAGACTAGATAATAATAAAACCCTTAAAGAGGATACTGAAGATACCGGTGGCGTTAAAGTTAAGTCTGGAGGCTCTGCCTTTAACTAATAATCTCTATATAAAGCTCTTCTAGCAGGTGTAGTTATATCCATTATATTCACTAATAAAGTCGTCTAGGATTCGGGATACTAAGTTAGTACCTTTAATGACCTTAAGTGGTTTAAGGACTATACCCCGAAGGATAACCTATCTCTTATAAAGGTAGTAGATAGTAATAGTTCACGACCCTTAGGTATAGGATCTATCTTCTTTAGAACTAAGGACTCGGAAGGCAATATCCATAAATAGACTATTAATAAGGTATAGTACTATCCATATACCCTAGTAAACCTTTTATTATCGGGATATCTGTGTAACTAAGGGATCAGTTATAATAATAAATAACAGACTCTCTTCTATAAGCTATCGAGTCGATAACTTATAAAGATTAACTAGAAGAGAGACGTCGTAATAGTCTAGGTAAATAAAGAAGTAGAAGGTGGGTGTGATATAGCTAATACCCTTGTTTACGTAGCTATTAGTATAAAGCACCTAAAAGCCGATTTTATAATATAGTATAAGAGACTTAGCTGTATCGGTAAATATAAGATTATTAAGGCTTATAAAGCTACAGGTATCTAATTCGATACCGCCTAAGTAGAGGCATTCTATTACGAGACTTACTACCTTACTAAGTTAAAAGAATAACCGTTAAGGATTAAACCTACTATCCTAATAATACCTAAAGAATTTAATATAGACCTTATTAAAATTAAGCCTATTATCTACGGAGGATATAGATACGTTATCTATTAGATAGAATAATATACCGGCTACTACTACTTAAGGTGGCTACGAGATAAGAAGGGTAAGACGGTGGTAACCGAGATTAAGGCCTTTAAGGCTATATAGAAATAATAGACTAGGCTCTAGATTAGAGCTTTTCTTAGTGATAACGGGGGGGGAATTTAATAACGATAAGCTATATAACAAGCTTAAGAAACATAGTATTATGATCCTCTTTATAGTAGTCTATACTCTGGTATAAAATAGTAAGGGAGAAAGAGCTAGCGGAGTTATTATGGAAATAACACGTACCCTTATTATTAATAGTAAACTACCCAAATAGATCTAGACGTTTACCCTTAAGACCTCGGCGGAGATACTAAATCTCCTACCCTCTAACGGGGGAGTCCTGCCAGGACTAAGCCCTTACAAAAAGCTTATAAAAGCTCTTAACTACCTAAAAGACTAATAGAAACCTTATATCTAATATCTATGAACCTACGGCTATATAGCCTACGTTTATAAGAAAGGACACCTTAAGTCTCCTAAAGCTAATAAGGTGGCACTAAGAGCCTAGAAAGGTAAGCTTATAGAATACGACTCTATCTATAGCTATATCTATAGTATTTAAGTGCCGGAATTAGATCGCGTGCTTCGTGTTAGAGATATTAAATTCGAAGAGAATAGTTAAAAAGATTTATCTTATACTATACTAGACTACGAAGCTATACTAGTTAACACAGATATATACCTAGATAAGGTAGTTATCGATATCGTTAAAATAATCCAATAGCCTTAACAGGCTATACAGAATAACTAAAAGTAGTAGGAAGTATTATAGAATAGTCCCTCTATGGGGGAGTTATAAGCTAACGCTATAACCCTAGAGCTAGTAGTTAATGAAGTTATATAGGTAATATTACAAGATTCTCTTAATTAAGAGAGGATCGCTTATTTTAGTATACTATCTATAGAGGAGGTTAACTAATTAATAATAATAAAGAACTAGTAATAACTTCCTCCTAAGACTTATAAAGAAGCCGTTAAATACCTAGACTTTATATTAACGTATAAGCCTGCTATATAGCAGGAACTTTAAGCTCTGAATAACCGAAAGATATAGACCCTCGTTAATAGACCTTAAGATATTAGAATTCTCCTAGAAAAGTGGGTATTTAACGATAAGTATAACGAAAACAGGAATCTTATTAGATATAAGGCTTATTAGGTGGTTTATAGTAACTAGCAAAATAGTAATCAGGCTATATAAGACCTATATACCGTAGTTGTTTAAATAGCCTTACTTAGAACCTTCCTCGTAGTGGTTACTATAGAAGATCTCGACTATAAGAGCTTTGATTTCGATATAGCGTTTTTAGCTATAGAGGCTCCTACTAAAGTCTAAGTTTACGTGGAATAGCTAAAAGGGCTTAGTACCGACTATCTAGCTAAGGTCTACCTATTATAGAAAGCTCTATACGGTATAAATGAAGCCCTATTATAGTAGTTTCGGTATATCGCTAAGTATATAAAGAACCTCGGTTTCGAACTACTGGATAATAATAGATATATCCTAATTAATAAGGATACTAAGATTATTATCTTAATCTACGTCGACGATATCTATATAGCAGCCCTATATAAGTAAGCTGTCGCGGGAGTTTAAGAAGCACTCGCGGAGGTATATACTCTTAAGGATCTAGGCAATATAAAGTAATTCCTCGGATTTAGAATCACACGAAATAGGGTAGCGAAAAGAATTATAATTAACTAATAATAATACACTAATAAGATCTTAGAAAGATTCAAAATAGAAGACTATAACGTAGTCCTAACGCCACTACCTAATAGCTTTAAATCTAGTATTCTAGCAGATCCCGAGGCCTGCGATAAGTAGACTAGATAGGAGTATCTTTAGTAAACGGGCAGCTTAAACTACCTTGCCTACGGCATATGTCCCGATATTATAGTTATAGTATCTAAGCTATACGAGGCAAATTCTAGTCTAATAGCAGTATACTAAGTAGCGTTAAAGCACCTATAGCACTATATTAAGGGTATAATAGGGTATAGTATTATATACGGAGGTAATAACGTCGGAAATAGCCTATCTCGGAGTCTATATATAGCTGTAGATACCGCCCACGCAGATATAGTAGGAAGAATGTCTATAGGCGGGTATATTATATTCCTCGTAGGAGGACCGGTTATATAGAAATCTAAGAAGTAACCCTTTGTTACACTAAGTATTATAGAGGCTAAGTTCGTGAATCTCGTACCCGCTACTCTTAACCTTTAATAGATCGCTAATCTCGTCACTACTATAGTCTTATTACCTATTAAGAGACCTCTCCTACTAATAACTAATAGCACTAGAGTTTTAAGCTAGGTATTAAATACCCTTAATTCTATAAGAACGCGCTATATAGATACTAGATATAAATAGATTATCTAGTAGACCGAGAGAGACTAATTTAACCTCTAACACGTTAGTACTAGGGAGATAGCTGTAGACGGTCTTATAAAAGCCCTTTAACGATAGAAGTATCGCGACTTCGTTAGATAACTAGGTATAGATGATACTTATCGGTATAACGAACCCCTGTAAGGGCGGTTAGAGGAGACTACTTAGGTATCTCCTTCCTATATTAATAATAGTTTCTATAGTATAGTTTAGCTCCGCCACTATAGCCGATAGAAAAGGCCTCATATACTTATACACTACTATTATAACGGTTAAGGACTCGCTTAGCTAG
Source organism: Sodiomyces alkalinus F11 (assembly GCF_003711515.1). Taxonomy (NCBI): domain Eukaryota; kingdom Fungi; phylum Ascomycota; class Sordariomycetes; order Glomerellales; family Plectosphaerellaceae; genus Sodiomyces; species Sodiomyces alkalinus. The sequence continues at coordinate 708,877 of NW_021167089.1, read as the reverse complement.
GAGACTAAATATAGCAGAGATAGGGTGGCTTAGTCTATCCCTAATAAGGAGCTAAAAGACCGATAAATCACTAAGGCGTGGCCGTAAGCGCTTGTCCGATACCGTTAGTAACGAAGAAGGTTTATAAAAGACGATCTCTGAAGACCTAGAGACGTTAGATATCTATATAGGTAACTAATTGATTAGTATTCTATTACCTAATAATAACCACGACTATAACGATAGCCTTAATAGCAAGGCCCTTAGAGATAGAGGTAGATTCGACTTTTCCCTAATTAACCATAGCTATATAGCCCTATCTTTAACCTCTAAAACTAACTTAATTAGATCGCGGACCTAATCTATTACTATCACGAGAATAATAGGCTGCTCTAAAAAGGCGGTATAATGCGCGATTACTAACTTAAAAGGTAGATATAGATATATAAGATCGCGAGGGCTTTAGACCTTATCTTATTATTATACCACTATGCACCCTGTCGAATTAGATTAATAATACGAGGGGATTATTAACACGAGGGGATTAATAACGCGAGGAGATTATTATTTTAGTGGTTCGGTTATTATTTCGATATAGTATAGACTCGGAGGAATAATTAGTAGTACAGTTAATTAAAAAGAATCGGGAGGTATCGGTATTTATTCTTATATAGAAGTTACTATAAAAAAGAGAAAAAGAGTATAAGTTAGTTTATAGTCTTTAAAGTGCCTAACTAATAATACTTATAAAAGGATTTTAACGTTATTTTCGAGCTTTGTGCGTTTTACGCGTTTTTCAAGCTTTTCGGCCGTTTAAGCCGTTTAAGCTGTTTTGGATATTTAGAGCTCTGCCTACGGGGGAGTATTACGGGTGTTACGTGACTCCGCTCGTGACTCCGCTCGGCCAACCAATCAGGTTACGCCGTCTAGGTAGTCAGACCTCCCATAACCTATACAGAGGCTCTAGATAGCTCCCTTTGCACACACTCAATATATCCGTTTTGTGTCACACCTTCTACCGAACCGACCTGTAAAAACGAATAACGTCAAGACGAAGTCCGTCTGGTCTCCTCGACCCCCCTAGATTCTGGACGTCATTGCAGTTGACCTTTTCAGACCTGCGTATCGTCGAATTAAGCGCACATTACACGACCCAAAATGTCCGCCCCAAGAATCAAGCGCCAGTTCGCCGGCGCAGCAAGCGAGACCTCCCAGCGCCAAATCACCTCCTTCTTCTCCCCACGCACACCCACCACCACCCCTGTCGCCGCCTCCTCCCAGCCCATCCTCCCGGCCAACGTTCAAACCAACCTCCTCAACGTCGGCATGCGCGTCCGCAAGAGTGTTCCGGAGGGTTACAAGACGGGAACATACAGCAGCTTCAAGCTCTGGTCCGACGTTGACAACACACACGTCCCCGTCTCCTCATCTGCAGAACCACCCACCACCAGCAGGTCCGCCACTCTGGCGGCGTCGTCGCAGAGGGAACTCCTTCCGTTCTGCGGAATACACAAAGTCGGCGGCCTCGCCACGCAACCTTCCTATGACCGCCACGAAGAACGCGACAACGCAAGACACCTGCCCGAGCTGGATGACATCCCCGGCCTGACCAGCTCGCAGGAGAGCGTGGAAAGCAACGCCAGCTATGCCGGGTCTTCGTCCCGGAAGCGCATATTTCACGAGGCAGGGGAGGACACGGACGGCGATACCTCCGCACGGACATGGCGCGAATGCGACGCCTGGCTGGACGGCAATGTCAGCCCCCGCAGCCTGGCGCCCGTCGGACCGGGCAATGCGAGGGTTATGGCTGTTCCTAAGGGGGTTGCGCGGCGGAAAACCGCCGTTACTCCTGGGGTTACCACCTCTGTCCCAGCCGTGGAACAGGAGAACATGGCAATCGATGACTTTGAGGAGGCTGATTTTCTTGTTGTGGATGGCATGGACGTAAGCGATTCTTGAGCAGTTTACAAATGGGGGACGAACATGGAGTATTTAATGCGACGATACGCTGGGGGGGGGGACGAGGGGCTTCTTGGATACATGGTATTGGCGTTACGAGGGCGACCACGGCCGCAATGCCTCATTTTGTTTTGGTTCAGGCGTTCTGTACTCGGCAAGTGCTGCCTTTGAGGACAGTTTCTTTGCATCTGTATCATACTTCTGTTGTGTTTTATACTGCCAATGGGTATCCCTTTTTGATAGCATACAGCTAGCCTACCTCAAGGCTAAGTGATCAAAATATTGTTACATCAAGCGGAAAAGGAGCACATGTAAAGACAGGCAAGACAGCGAATCGCCCAATTTTTGTTCACCCAAGACGCCATGTTCACCCACATTTTCCCTGCGTTCCCTGGTAATGGCAAAACTGGGCAAAGAATCCGCGCTACATACCTGCAAAGGGATCCCTGAACTCGAGAAGATCCCGCTGTCCGTAGAACTCACCGGCGACGGTTAGGATCATGTTCAGGGTAGCACGCATGTTCATCCTGGCACGCAAGCGGGCGTCGGGTGCTTTTTCGTCTTCTTCCTCTTCCGCAGCTGTCCCTCTGGAGTCCTGAGCCGGGGGTTGGACGTCGACGTCTTCGAGCTGCGCCAGCACCCGCGCTTTCGCGGCTTCCAACCCCTCGTCTGTCTCCGGGGCGGCCTGGTGCGGCGCGGACGTGTCGTCCTCGACCACCTCGCCATCCTCGGAACAGTCCATGGATTGCGAGTGCCGATCTTCCTCTCCCTTCTCGTCGATCTCGCCGTCTTCGACGTCCTCGGCGGTTGCGGTATCGTCTTTGGTTGCCGTTGCAGCACCAACGGCGGGTTCAGCAGCGGTTTCATCTCTCCTTTCTATTCCGTCTGGTTCGCCAGAAATCGCACCGGTGTTTTCCTGCTGATCGTCTCCGTCTTCTTCTTCAACCGTGCCCTCGTCCTCCTCGGGTTCCGGCTCTTCGACCTCCATGTCTTGCAACACGTCCTCGTCGTCGTCGGAGCTGTCATCCACAGCCTCGTGCACGCCTAGGTCTACGCCCTCCCCGTCGAGTGCGTCCCGGAGGTTCGCCATATCTGCCAAGCTCTGGCTCAAGAGCACGGCGCGGCGGCCCAGGTCGCGCACCCAGGCGATCTCGACGTGGTTCAGCTCGCCGGGCGGGGGGAGACGAGCCAGCAGAGCCCAGACCCAGCGGCTTGTGCGCTCGTGCAGCTCGGCGCCGCGGCGGAGGAAGCTGCCCGAGAGCAGGACCCGGAGGACCCGGAGGACAGACTCCTTGTCCATGGAGGCGATCTGGGCGGGGAGCGGGTCGGTGTTGCGGAGACGGTGGTTCCAGATCTTGAAGACGGGACTCCGAGGGCCCAGGCGGCCGACGTGGGGGCTGTGGGTGCGAGGGAGATCGGAGACGACGCTTTCGGGTGGTTTGGATCGGAGGACTGCGCGCAGGGCATGGTAGTGGTCCAGCTGGGAGGCGAAGTAGGCCTCGTGAACGGCTGCTTCGGTATCGGCGTTTCGGTGGGATGGCGAGCCGTCCCAGTCTTGGCCATCTTCACCCCCTTGTGCTTCTGCCTCTTCGACCCAAGAATCAGGATGACCGATGTATGCGCCGTCTTCATAGCGCCCGCAATAGTCCCCAATACCGCTTTCATACAGACCACGATCGAGTGCAGTGTCGCTTAATTCTTCCTCTTTGCTGTTGTCGGCTATCTCGTTGGCATCGTCATCGGGTCCGTTGGGGGGTCGGAAGCCTTCGGGAAGTTGAGGCCCAATCGGGATCTTGGGGGCGACGAGAAGATGGGGAATACCGGTAGCTTCTTGTCTGGAAAACACTCCCCATATCAGCATGTTTTTTTGATACTGCAGAAACGAGGAAGAATTGGTTTCAGCGCGTTGCAGCAGACGAAAGGAATAGAGAGAGTTCCGCGTGAGAACCAAGTGTGGGTAAGGAATTTGTACCCACCTCACTGACTTCAGATAGGCCATGGCATCGGCGTCATCTTCGAACTCGACATCTGAATCGGCGGGGATCGTAGTAGTAGCATCGCCATAGCTGGAGAAGACATATTTCTGGCCCCAAGTAGGATCGATGTGGGAATTTTGATGCTGTCGTCCGGACTTGGAGCTGCTGGACTGGTTCTTGGATCGTTTCTTCACCGGTTGCTCGACAGAGGCCTCGTCTTGCCCATCGGTAGATGTGGCATGACTACGCTTGGAAGCCATGGAGTTGGGAACCAGAAAACGACAAACCAGATCAGTAGAACTTTCTGGGTTCTGGAGGGAGGTCGAAGCACGTCTCGGTCTGCAGACGTTAGGCGCAGTTGAGTTGCTCCCAAGTTTTACCCAAGTTTTACGGAGTAAGGTAATTATCTGGAGCTTGGAGGTACCTGCACCTGCAGTTATTTAAGGGGACCACTTTCAGAAAAATGTACTTCAGTAATTAGTGCGTACGTAACGTTCATTAGAGGACGATTATTAAGGCCCCGTTCGACCATTTTATCAACTTGGTGAGATTTCACCACGATTTTTGTGAAAGTGATAACGCTGCTAAGGCGCTATTTTAGCGCCGTCGCTTAGCCTCGATATATCTTTTTATACAGAAATAAGGGAGTTATATCGGGGAAGTATTAAGCCGATTCCGTAATACAGGATTAAGTCTTTCGTATATAAAAAACACCGCTTTTTACTAGTATAGAATATTGTGAATACTACTACGTATATCGATATAGCGGCCCTAGGTTCTATTAGTGTAGAGGATATTATAGAAGGGTCACTTAGTAATATACCTGACCCTAATACTAAGGATGTTAATAACGGGGAGGCTACTTAAGAAGACTAAAATATCGAATAGTAACCCCTTATATAAAGGAGGGATACCACTAATTCTAATGTCTCTAGCGATAACGATATATCTGAAGACGATATAACTAGTTAAAATCCTACTATAAAAAGGACCTCGGCGTTATAAGCTAATACTCCTTCGTCTACTAATAAACGATCGCGGGTATTATAGCAGGATTATATCGAACGTCGACTTTTCGAGTTATTAGTTACTATGCATCGCGATAATACCCTATTCGCTATAAGTAATAAGAGGTTAGCTAGATAATAAGTGCTATCTAAGATCCTACCTAAGATATAAGAAGTATATCCTATAACTAATCCATTAGTTAAAGAGATAATAATAAAGCTTAATCGTATAGAAAAAGAGCTAAGAGCTATCCTAACGCTAATCGGTAAGTCCAGTATTAATAACTACGATAATTAGAGCGGTATTATCGAAGCGACTAACGAGTAGTAGGATATATTCGAGATAAAATACGGCGAGATCAGTAGGCGTATTCGGAGGCGCGGAGGCGTATAATAGGTGGATAGCCTATTAAAGCTTATTTAACCTAATACTATCGCGATAGATTAGAATATCGCCGACATATAAGAGCTGGTTTAATGTAAGTATTAGAAATCGGTATTAACGCTAACGCCTATTCCTAAACGCACTAAGTAATAATATTAGGATTCTAATAATAATAGCGTAATAAGCTCGCCTATCCCTTATAACGATATCTTAGATAACACTCTATAGCGCTATCATAGGAGGGAAAATGCACCTACAGATCCACTAATAACTAGTCTGCTTACGTTAGTAGTATATTAGAACACGCCTTCTTTTAGTAACGCTATTACCGATTATCAGCGTGATTTCTTCGAGGAATTAGGTAGCGTTAATAGGATTATTATAGTAGAGGAATTTATTACTTAAAATTCTAACCTAGTAACGCTTTTTAACTCGTTAAGAAAGGAGGAAAAAAGGGCGTTTTTAAAGAAGTACAGCTTTATAAAAGCAGAGGTTATAAAAATAGCAGAGGTTATTAAAGGTAGTAATAATAGTGATAGTGGTAAGGGTAGGAGGCGTAGCCTTACGGTAGACCTGGATTCTGATTAAGTCTTATTTTCTATATACTTTAATTAGCTAGAAATATTCACTACTTACCTACATAGATTTAGTGCGGGGTATAGCTCTATCTTATCTACTATTCCTACCTCTTAATATCTAGCTAGGTAGATATAGTACTTAACGTGCTACTTAATATATCGATATCTTTTCTATAATAATAACTATTACCACTACTATTCTGTTATCTTAGTTATCTAATACCTTATTTCTAATCCGCTCTTAATACCGATATTATAATTAGCTCGCTCGGTAGCTAGCTATAATAGCTACTATTCCTCTTCTTTAGTAAATCCTCTATCCACCATTATTATTAACGCTACACTATTACGTATAGCCCTAACAAAGTTCTAGATCCCCGTTACCGCGTACACGATTATAATTTGCTTTTCGAGGGTATATTCAGGTACCTTCCTATTAAGGATACGAAAAGACCTCTTTAGTACACTAAAAACGCGCTTAATAGTGCTACGGTGGCCGGCGTGGAGGCGGTTAAATCGCTTCTTTAATAATAGATATTTCCACTCTATTTTAGAAAATTCTTAAAGGTAATACCTCTTGCTATCGAATAGGGTTACAATACCTCGGTTATCGTTACTAAACCCACTATTAGCGAGGTAGAATCTCCTATTAGGTACGTTAAAGGACCATTTAGCGAAAGCCTCTTAAAGCAAGGATACGTTATTTATACTACCCTTAGCCCTAGCTAGGATATACGTAAATAAGAGGTTAAAATCGACTACCGCGGGGATATTTTAGGTAAGTTATCCTTTCCGATTATAGAACCGCCGTTATATATTAGGTAGCACCTACGCTAAGATATAGGTTCCGTTAATTACTCTGATATAGCCATTAAACTAATTATTATATCGTGATAGTTCGATATATCGCGATACGTATTGGTATAAAGATTACTTAACGTATTCGATATAAAGCTAATATATCGTATCTAGGACCTTGTTAAAGATACGCGATCCCGTATTTAACGATATCTTAAAGCGGTAGTATATATTACGCAGGGATACATTATAATTGATAATATAGAGGAAGAGTATAACCTTCCACGTTCTTATATAGTAAGAGGTTTCTCTAACGGTGCCGTTTAATATTACCTATTCTATTAGGCGATAAAATTCGAGCTAACTAAGTCGGAATAAGTCCCGGAATACTATATCGGAGCCGACTAAAATACCCCTTATAATCCTTATCGTGATTATAGGGTAATTACTATAACTTCGCTAATATATATTTTTATACCCTAGGAGGCGCTATTAGATATCGGGCCGTTATAGAATTAATATTAGAATAATTAGCTTATAGTCGCCTATAATTCCGTTAACTTAAATAGCAATAGTATCGTCGTTAGCCTTACTAACTACGGTGTGGCTAATTATGGATCCTATTTTAGTGAAAAAACCACTAAGTTATTAGCGTGTTTTTGCTTCACTAAGCTCTCCTATATAAAATCCTACTAACTTAGTAATCGCGGACTCGCTGCCTGCCCCTCCGGGAATGGCGGTCCCCCCAAACAGGCATCGCGCCACGTCCGCCCTGTTTGGACTGGCTACGCGCACGGGCCTCGCCGCTCCCCTCCATAAGTACGGCGGCCCTCCCGCTCGACGACCTCTCGTGTACTGTCTACTCGTTTCGTCCCTCTTCACGTCCCGGTCACCGCTTCCTCATCTCCCGGTCATCGCCTCGTTCCCTTCCTCTCGGCTACTTGCCTCAGGCCGTCGCAATTTCCGCCGTCATGCTCTTGCATAGGTTAGCGCCCCAGGCGGTCCTGGGTCCTTCCGCCTCTTGCCTCGACTCGGTCCTGACCGGCTTCGTGAGTTGCTTAATGTGCATGTTCCACTGAGTTGCTTTCCCATGGCCCTGACTGACGAACTTGTCGCTTGCAGTCACATCTTCCTGCATAGGTCGGTTGAAGCGCCTCGACGTCAGCTCTATCGACTGAGAGCTGTCGAAAGCAGGCGTTATCAGCAGTGCCATCTCCATTCGAGCACTTCAGGCCACGTCTCCAGCCCGACGACCTCGCGGCTTTCCTGCCCTCCCTCTTCGACCAGTCTGGACCTGTCAAGACCCGTCCAAGCGTTTTGCGGTGTGCTGATCCTACCCGCTTTCGACGACCAGTTTCCTCGCGTTTGGGCACAGCAGGGGAGCTCGAACGCGACATGAGACGCTGATGCAGGGAAAAGGGGGACGCACATGGGGTCAGGAACGCTGGTTCCCATGTTAGCTTCAAAGAGAATAGGAGGCGCAGCCACGGACGCGCAGTGCAACGTTGCTTCTGTCCCACATTCAGGCGCCTCGGTCATGCCGAGATGGGCCGATTCTTCGGTCATCTTTGCGGCAAGAAGCCCCCCGATGGTCTCGAGCGCGAAATGCAGCTGACGACGCAATCCTGCTGCCTTCTCGTACTCCCCCTCACGCTCCACAGCCCGGACCAAGGGAAGGCGGACTCGTTAGTCAAGGCTGGTTTTGTCTTGCTGCGCGTCGCATTGGTATGGCCCGCTGATGGGACTTGGCCCGGGATCACGACCAGAAAGCTCGGGAAAGGCGGATGCTTTTGCATTTTGGGAGGAGGCGCCTACCTCATCTCCTTGGTTGATGGCGATGAGCGGCATTGCCAAATTGAGGGCGGCGCCATGCGCTTGCATGGGCATTCCCTTTCTGTGAGGAGCATGGCTAGTCAGATCTTCGAGAGGGGCAAGAGAGCAAGAAGATCATTGTAGGCATGGACCATGGAACGATCTATAAAATGCTACTCGTTCACCCACATCTTGAGTCTCGTCCTCATCATATTCCCACGTTCTTTCACGCTTGCAGGCTTTCAAAATGCCTCGCTCAACACACATCAGTCTCGATCATGTTCAATTCTATCAGCCTCCTGCTCCAAGACCTCCCCAGCCTACCGCCAACATTCGACCCCTGAGCAGCTCAGCTCTATCGACTCTGCCCCAGAACTCGGCCGTCCCTGCTCCAGACATCAGTGCAGGGCCCTGGGGCATTTGTCGCGCAACCTCGTCCCGCGAAGTGATCGAGGTAGACGAAACCCAGTGTGATGCAAGCAGCCGCGATGACGCCGACAAGGACCCAGAGACTATGCCACCACGGGCAATGGCTGGCTCTGTCAATGCCGGCCTTCCGCCGGATTTGGGTTCGGCCATCCCTCAGGGTCCCTTCTCTCCGGCCTGCGACGAGAACTCCATCCCGACACAGTTCTCGGTGTATCCACCAGGCACAGCTCCCACAAGATCCGCAGCCATGGAGGATTTCCCTTTTTCGTGCACTCGCGAAAGCATGGGAAGGGGTCTGGGATCATCCGATACCGCAATGGGCACTCCTACCACATCAGTACACCTGGCATGTCACTGTTCTCCTCTCGGCTGCTCAAGTCGGCACGGTGATACAGTGTCTGCTCTGTTCCCAGCCATTGACACAGATCGCACTCAGCCTCCCCGTCCAGTAGATATGAGGGATCTTGATCGGTTGCTCGACGGGTGGACCAACGGTCCGACTCACGAGGGCTCAGCATTGGGCAGGGGTCTTCCATGCGCTGGTGCGAAGCCGCTCAATTCCTCTCAATCATTCGGGTCGCAAGGACTTGCGTGCTCTTCACAGTAGTCGCCCGCGAGCGATGTGAGCCCCGGGAATCATAGCGCCCAAGGAACTCGATCGCGATGTGAAAGTTCTGAACGGAATCTGTCGTTCCCGGAAGGCAACAGCCCTCTTCTCCCTCCACCTGCGCTCAGAAGACACCGGCATGCGAACCTCGACACGGAAGGACCCCGACGATCGAGCATGCGCTTACAAGCCATAGCGACTGCTCGACGCAAAACGGAAGCCAATTCCCATCGACGGCGAGCCACACCGTCGGACGAAGACTCCTCGTCCGAATCATCCGACTCGAGCGACACAGACTATACTATAGAGCCGTCACCAAGTCCGACCAGGCCTAGAAGTCGCAGTTTAGGTAGTCGTGGTCAGCTCATGTCCGCGCGCCGTCGTTTACGATCTGAGGCGGTGAACGGTTTCTTGCAGCACTTGCGACCGGCGGCTACGCTTGCCAAAGGCCACAGTACCACGAAACCTGCAAGTCCTATTGCCATTACCCCGCCACGCTCGCGCACCCCATCCAGTCAGGAGTCAGCGGAGGAGGATGTATCCGCCACCTTCACGGAATGGCCACTCGCAAACGCCTCACTTAAGCGTGTGCTGGTGGGCGGTGTTCCCCAATTCCAGCTACAATTTCAATGGGATCCCAATTGGGGCCAGCGGCCACACGCGCATGCTCAGGCCATCTCGGCCAGGAGACGGCGTGGAACGACATCCCCAAGAAGTCTGGAAGGTCAAGATCGGGCGAAGAGGAGGCAGACGCGCGGGTCGAGCTCGGGAATGCCCTTCTCAGAGGAAGAAGACAGCTACCTTATCCAACTGAAGGAAGATGGACAGCTGCCCTGGCGTGGGATCTATGAACAGTTTGCGGCGCGGTACCCGGGACGGAGCATCGCATCGCTTCAGGTGCATTATTGTACGAAGCTCAAAAAGAGACCGTGAACTTGTAGCGTCGTCATAATTGAGCATCGGTCGTGCCGACAAGATAGAACACATTTGTCGGTTTGGTGCAACACAATTCCAGGCCGAGCCACAGGACGTTGCACGAGACATGGCGCCCCCTCATTTCTTCGACCCCATGACTCGTGATGTATTGATAAGTGGTGTAGCGCAGTGCCCAACACCCACCAGGCTGTGTTGGGGACCGAGAGATTTCACAGACAGACGTAGCTCTGCCCGAATAACGAGTAGAGAGTCGCTCTCTATACTGTACATGGTAGGTGCACATGTCAACTAACATCTCGCGTCAGAGAGTGACAGCAAGGTTCAACATGATGACGCATCGTAACCCATTGACAGTCACGATCATCCGCTGCGATGGCACTCACTACATTGACCGTCCCTGACACACACAGGACTGCTTCAGGTCCGCAAAGTTAAGTGTATTTCAAGCTGTAGTCTGCTTTGGTAGCGAAATCTCATCATCCCTTCTACCACGCCCTACTTTTCCGCCGGCGGCGACGAGCTACTTGCCGGCCGATCCATCGGACGCTCCCTGTGATAAAAAAACCGCCGAGTCTCGCCTCCTTCTTTGCGCCACGGCATTGCCGTCGCGCACCGTTCTCCGCATGGCCCGCCGCGGCATCTCCTCATTCGCGGCGTCTTGGGCATCGCCCCGTGTGAGCATATACCCATGATGAATGAGATCTGATGGGTTTTCTTCGCCATCTTCGGCCTGGTCGGCAGTGACGTCAACAAAAGCCGGCCACACAACCTTGACTACATCTCCGACGGAAAATGTTGCAGGCTCCGACTCTGGCCGCTTTGGCTGACTTTCCTTGCCTCCCTGTCGTGGTGGAGTCGACTTCGTGCTATTCCCTGACGGACTCGGACCTGGCCATCTCGGTAGTGGTTGCCAATCGTCGAGGTTCTCTAGAGCAAAACACGGCCCAACTCGTTCTTTAAGCCTCTGCACCAACTGCCAGTTGCTGCACAGCTCGCCTGTGAGATGACTGAGCTTCAACTTGAACGGCGCGTGTTGCTCGGCCGGTACAATACCAGCCACCGCCGCCACGACCTCCTCGACGGCAAGATCGGCGCATTCGTCTCGGCGCGTCTTCTGCTGATCGGGCAATACCGCGAGCAGCACAGAACGAACAAGCTCATCCTGGTACAGGTTTGCCCCAGGTAGCATATCCAACATATTATCGGCACCTGTACCCAAGGAGAGGTACGTCGGCTGCAAGACGAAGCTGGCGAGTGCCCTGGCGTAAATTGACAGGCCGGCGATGACCCGCATCCGCTTCGCCGGGGCCGAGTTTGAGGCGGGAAGCGGGATCGCACGCTGTATGGCTGCGTGATCCCTGATACGGTCCCAGCATCTGGGGTTCTGCAGCTGATCTTCACCCATGTCGTGGCCGAGGAATGCCCTGAACAGGTCGGTGGCTTCGTTGAACGTCATGGCCAACATTTGGGAGCTGATAGAAACGTTAGAATACATACACAAAGCTGTTTCAAAACTCATTTCACCGCTTACATTTTCGGTCTCACGACCCTCAGGTGTGTCAATGTTGCTGTGCAGGATCGAAATGAAGCGAGCTCGTTCTGGGCTGTCATCAAGGCTTCGGATTGGGATTTGAGCTTGTTGTTGGCGGATTGCAAATCTTTCTGCAGTTTGGATATTTCTTTGCTCGCCAAATCCAGTTTTTCCTCCTGAGTGGTGACAGTTTTGACGAGTTTCGCAGCGTGGTCTTCGTGGCTCTTGACGGTTGCAATTGATCGTTTTACATCGTTCTCAAGGGCCTTGATCTTCTCTCGCAATCCAGTCGCGGTGTCTTGCTCTCCCTTGAGCTTTCGATAAGCTGCCGCTTTTTCCTCTGTGGCTTTGATGTGTTGCTTGGCCTGCTCCTGTATCGTCTTTTCAAACCTCGCCTTTTCAGCGTGTCGATCCACAGTCAGTCGCGTCAACTCGCCGAGGTTTCTGTTGTAGGCGGTCGTAGTCTCGTCGAGCTCCTTTCTGAGTTTGTTATTATGCAGAGCAATGTCCTTCATACCTTGGAAGCTCTTGTCGGAGGATAGTTTATTGACTACCGAGATGAATTCGTCAATGACATGTTCTGGTCCTGGGCTCGGAGACGGATCCGCCTTCCGGGGCGTATGGTTGTCCGCCGGCGACATGGTGGCGTGTGGCAGGCTGTGCTGCTGGTAGATTGGTGGGAGAGATGCGGGCAGCAGGATGATATCTGTTGTGTCTTGAACGTACAAATATATAGCTTTGCTCAGGGTGCGTTCGTGTGGAGAGCAAGTGTCACACAGGGCACCGCAAAAAGACAGCTTCACATTCTCGCCGATGCTGACTGGCGCACAATCGCACCAAGCCTGCGCCATGCCATGCCCCAAGACGGCTGAAAGTCATCGATCGAGCAGTCTTCATCGTGCAAGCAATAACGTCGCGGGATCTCACCATTGGCGACGAGGCGATCGAAAGCCATTGGGTGTGCGGTTTCCAACGTGGAGGCGACCACGTCCTGAAAGCTCAGGTCTGGCGACGGGGCGGTTGAAAGTCATTGGGCGTGCGGTAACCGGCGTGCAGGCGACAGTGCCATGAAGGCAGATGGCGAGGAACAAGTCGGCACACTTGCATAATGCGGTTGGTGCAGAGGTGCATCGGAGCTCTAATATACATCACATCAACGAACAAATCGTTAGTTGTTTGCGCGTTACACCACATAGCTTTACCTTTCGCATGAACTGGTAATGCACGAGCCAATTTTAGGGCGGACGGGGCGAACCGAAGTTGTATTGCGTGTTAGTGATTAGAGCTGCGGTGTCGGTTGGCGACCCTGGTGGAGCCATCATATTGTCCAACAGATCAGCGACGTTACTGCCGCTACCAAGGAGGTTTCTCTGTCAGTAACGCCCGCATAATGTGAAATCTCTCAGTAAGCAACTCATACAGAATGCCCCAACTTCAGGGCCATGACCAAACCATAAGCACCCAGTGCTGTTGCCAATTACCCCGCAACTCCCACCTGATTGCGTACCCGCTGCTAACCAGGCTGATCGATCTTGCCCACCTGCCGCTCGCCATCGCCTAAGCCGCCGCCTACCCGACCACGAACAGCGGCATTGTCACGGGGTCCAAATACCTAGCAATGCTCCGAGCGTGGATTCCACTCGGGGGGAGGGGGGAGGAGGGACACAAAGCGACGGACAAATCCGTAGCCGCCCACCATGTTCTGCTGCTTGATAGGCACATGTTCCTAGCCAACCTCAGAGGAATTTGCTTCCCTTGGGAGACATGTTTTTCTCTTGCAAATTTAGCTAGCGACTTAAAGACATCGAGCAAGAAGGTCATGATGATAGGCCTTATAGGCTGCCATACCTACAAGTTCTTCGCGTTTACTCCAATTTAATTGGGCGCAGGAAACGACACTTGCAAGTCGGACACCAACAGAACAACGCTGGAAGCGACTTCTAAAGAAAGCTGTGGCAAAGTGACCTTTTGTGTATTTGTTTATCCGTGTGCCCCAGCCGACAAGAAAGTGACCCCGGCCACCAGGCATTTTCACCCTCTTACTCCGCCCCGGCACAGCCTTGATCCTGGTCCATCGAGGCAGCTCGACACGCCAGACCGGCCGTGGATCATGCATTGTTGCTGCCCTCTATGGGCATGCTATGATGTCCTTACCCGATCGTTCTCCTCTCTGGGGGGTTGGCGTCTGCCAGCTGGCTTCCGCTTTCCCCCCCAAAGCTCTCTCTCGCCCGCGAGCTCCCTATTTTCCCTCCCTTATTCCTCCCCATCAACCTTGCCGCTGCCGTTCCAGGAAAGACAGACGCTACCCTCACGAATCAAAGGGACCATGTTACGTCACATCGAAGGTGGAGGTCCTTGCTAGACTTGTGAACGCTGCGCCCTTGGATAGAACCGTATGAGCCTGGCACGGGGTTGTTCAATGTTGGCCTCCCTGCCCCTCCCCATAGACCCTTCTCCCTTCTCATCTTCCCAACATGTACCTCATGGCCTAGGACAGCATCATTATCGGCTGATCTTTGCCGATTTGTGCTATGCGAAAAAGGGAAGCTTGGACTATTAGCTGAACGCAAAACACTGACAATAATTGGTTGGCTCCCCATAGGCACGGGCTGAAAAGCTGTCTCGTACTTCACTGTTATATCTCGAGTCGCCGTGCTGATAACCTGAAGCCCTTTATCGAGGATCCAAATCAACAGCGACCTCGCGAACTCGGAGGCGCAAATAATCAAAACGTGATCATACGGCCGGGTTGTAAGACGCTGTTGAACATCTATTGGACGGCCCGGAAGCGAATAAAACCACAGCTTTCGCTCCCGAGGTGACTCATAACTGCTGCGAGTGTCCCAAAGTCCTTGCGGCACTTGGGATTCAGACAATGATAAAGACTTTGCTGGTGCACTAGGGAATTAAGATGCCGATCAAGGGATCTCTATGCTTTAAAGCGACGGTGGCAGAAGTAGCACTCAAACACGCTAGCTTCCGAATTCCAGCATTTCTTAGTAGATTGATAGAATCCCACGTGGTTCGCACCGGTCGGCCTCGTCAACAACGTTTTGGTAAGAATCCCGGTCGGGTCGCGTTTTCGAACTGCTTCGTAAAACTCCATTCGATCAACAGGCGCTTTCGGACAGCAGCCACGCTCCACATAATGGGTCGCGCCAGAAGCAGCAGCGTAGTCCTTGCCGCAAAAGAGGCACGCCACCTTGTCACTGGCATGTCGATTGCTGTTGCGATGCTATTCTTTCTTGTCAGCCCCTTGACTCCACATTGTGCATCACGGTGACATACATTGTTGATGGCGTTCCAGCCACCGAAATACTTATCGCAAGGGTCGCAGTAGTAATGCTCGCTAAGCTCGTGGTCGCGCAGATCTTCCTCGTCGGAAAATATATCGGAACAATCGTCACATTCGTGGTCAACCCCGTGGTCAAGCGCATCCATATGTAGATTCAAGGCTTGGTGGCTGCCAAAGTCGCGGCCGCAGGTGTTGCACTCGAACTCTGGGGCACAGTTGGAGAGGGAGGGGAAGAGGATACTGTGACTGCGCCTTATTAAACGGGCCGAGCCTGATTCCTTGACTTGGCGATTCGGCTGAGTAGGTGAGTCTGTAGTAGCCTGGCACTTGAGAAACGACTCATACCTGAGCTGTTCCTTAGACTTGTCTTTACTCTCAGCCCTATACGGCCATGTTGTTGATCTGGTGGGCCTTCCTCCTTCAATCGAGTGCATGAGTTTGTGGGTTTCTGTCTGCGTAAAACATTGGTTGATGCCTGAGACCACCGAACGCCCTCCCTTTTGTTCCAAACCAGGCGTAAAGAGATAACTTGAAGTCAAAGTCTATCGTCGTCCCCTCCACCACGGCTCGAACGGTACCCAGGCCAGGCCAGGACTTCTGTTGAGACCCAAAGGTATCCGGTTGATAGCTGCCAAATACATAAGGGTCGCTGTGGTGAATCCAACAGTCGCCAGAAGCACTGCTCGCGGGCAATTTATCGAAGCCTTCAGGCGACCGATATTGGCGAAGACTCCGTTGCTGATCACGCCAGAATCGCAGGTGCCGGAGCTGGGACCGCGCCCCGGCGTCTTGATCATGTCGACTACCTCCTGGGCGGATCGTATCTCTCGGTGCCAGCATTTCGCGATTACATCGGCACACTGGATTCCGGTAAGCTCCGGGAACTCGCGCGCCTGGTACCGCCTGTCGACTTCATGGCTGGGAATCTCCTCGAAAGGGGCGGTCCCAGTTATAATAAAATAGATAGTCGAGCCGAGTCCGAAAAAGTCGTCGTCGGGCGTCGGAGGCCTTTTCGCGGTCCAATACGAATCAGGGCCCGTATACCGAGTCCCCGGGCGGGTATTTGTCCCCGATGCATGCAGCGAAGAGCCACTGAAATCGGAGATCTTGAGGTTCAGGTCTGCATCTAATAGGAAATTGTGCGGGCCAATGTCGCAATGGATAATGGATAAGGTTTGAAGAAGATGAACGCCTTGGGCAGCCTGCTCAATCCATCGTCGTCGCGTTTCGACGGACACCTCTGGGTATGCCCTGAGATAATCTTTCAGAGTCCCGTTCGGCATATACTCTAAGACCAACGTAGACTCGCTGGCGTCCCAAGCTTTCTTCTTGACGAGACAGGCATGTTCGCCGAGTAGGTCGTATATCCGGGACTCGAGAGCGAGCTCTTCGCGGCGCTCCACGTCACGATCGCGCCCTAGCCAGGCAGTTTTGATAATGTCGCCAGAGGGCAGCAGCTCGACGAGTGACGTTAATCCGATATCGATAAGAACGCCCTTCTAGTCGATGGTCACTTGGTCCTCAGTCGTATTAACCTGGCTATGGCTATTAGCGGGACCGCATTCATCTTCGGGGGAGTGGACGCTGGGCATGGCGGACATGTCTGGAATAGGGGATAGGTTGGTAGGAGTGTTGGAATTCATTAGAGATAAGAGCGTTGGAGAGCAATTGGCCGTTACTTTAATGGCGAGTGGGGCTATCCGGCGATAACGGTTGCCAGCTGCCCACCGGCCCGCTAGTGTAAGTTAATTCGCGTGAGATGTTACCGGGGAGCAGCGAGTGGAATGGTCTTGAGAATCGTAATGATAAATTATCGTCAAGACGCCTGTAATCTACTGCATTTCCTCCCTATCCCAAGCTGTGGCCTCACATCCCTGATATTCATTGCTGGCTGTATCCTTCGTCGCGGTGATTCGGACACTGATTGCGTGTCGTCTTGCGACCGAGATACGAGGTCGCGGGGTTGGCACAGACGGTTCCAGAGCTCTGTGCGGCGAGGCATTTCATCAAGACGGTGCTCGACGTGTTGTATGATTCTGGACACCCGGAATAATGGTTTGGTTATGATGTTGGTGCACATTCTATTGGCGTCTGGTCAATAAAGTCCTCGGAGGAGGAAAAAGATGAATGTCCTATTTACCTTTCTAAGTATGCACGAAGCAGGGACGAAGCTAGAAGCAGATTAAGGATCTAAACACGATGCAAAGCAGAATCACGCTGTGATAAGGAAAGGTAGTCCCTTTTCTTATAGCACAACAGCACCGATCAGGCTATTGACTATTGGCTTCGTGTGCTAAGTCGGTGCTGCCTGGACGAAGAGGGGGAAGGTAAGTGACCTCTGCTATCTATTGGGCGTGACTGATTTATGCTCTTCCATCAATGGTTGCCTTACAGCTGCAGAGGACCTATAAGATAAGACGTACGGCTTCTCCAACCGACGCTTTCGGGGCCCGCGGTATTGGCCGATTTCTACCTTAGACGGTGACGTGGTAGCTTTTGCACATGTCCCTGGCTAGAGCGGCGTTGATTCGGGACGGATTTTGCTAGTGGTCGCAGACGTTATCGAGGTCTTCGCAGGTTAGTGACTAGTCAGAGCCCTGAGGCTTGGATTCCAACCGGTTATTGTCAATGGACTTTAGATCTGCCTATAGGTATAATTTCGCGGCGTGCACTGCTCGTCCTCCTCTACCCTCTTAGATGAAAGTAAAAATGCGGCGCGCTAGGGATGGCGGACAACTAAGTAGCGGGAACGTACCCACCGCCAACGGCACAAGGACGTCGGTAGCAGGAAGATCCACATACAAAGCAAGTCTATTTGCATCCATCCCCGGGTCATTTCTCCGGGCGACTTTGAGTTATTCTCTTCTTTGCCTCGTTCGAAACTGCTCAGGACGGTGAGCCGAGTCCGTGGATATGTCCCAGGGCCTGTGGCCCCTTTCTCTCTACATGCGAGGTTGCCATGTCCTCTTCCTCTTGAGACCGCTCCCAAATTCCAAAACGACTATGATATCGATCGTTGGATACCTAGACAAGGGTGGCATCCAGCATTGAGCCGATAAGCTATGTCGACTTGCCCCTGGAGATCGCCTTACGTACATCGAACAGGTCCGCCACCGTTGTAACGACGACTTGGTCGCTGTCACCGTCTACAAAAACCTCTCCGAAACTACCTACCCGGGAGTGGGGGTTTCTAGGTCAGAGCTCGGACAGAGACTTTTGCTCTGACCAGAGCCAGGACAGAGAAATTTCTGTCGACATGATGTTCTAAGACTGTTGACAGATTGACCAGTTATCGGGCTCTGTCCTATACCCCCCCAAACCCGGGTAGGTATGTATCTTCCGTTTGTTAACTTCTCTAAGTGCTACCTTATATACTTCTAAGCACTCCTGTAATGCCTAGATATCCCGCTGCAATTAACCCTGCTCGCCGGCTCGATCCGGCGAATTAGCGAGCCGCTTTTGTAAGCGTCTAATTTCTTTCGCGATGCGATCGCGAGTGTCGTCGAGAACTTCGCGCGTATAGTTGTAAGTGCGGAGGGGATTATATTCGCCGGTAGATTCATTGTCGGTAATATGGTCTACTAAAACTCGGGTATACCGGTGTCGTTCTCTATCGGAAAGCGACGCGATATATTTCAGGGCATCTTCGTAGACGCGAATGCAATGCTCCGTTATCGCTCTGTCGTTTTTAAGGTCTTCTCCGACGCTGTCTAACTCGGTCGGTGGAAGGCCGCTTAATTTTTCGTTTATGTGTTATAACTGGACGCTAAGCTTATTATTCGTTAACTCGGCAATCTCGCCGAACTATTCGAGGATGGCTTTCGTGGCCGTCGCCTCTTGCCTGCGAATAATATGTTAGCTAGCCCCTAATATGCGTATGCGACTAATGTATAGTGTAATGGTTCCTATACCGACCGATATCGTCGACTTGTACCTAGAAAGGGTATCCATGAACTTATTAATATCGCCCTTCCTAAATTCTATCTTGGCGAAATCAAGGAGACTAGTTCTTAGTTTGCCAGAGAAGTCCTTTAATACGCCCTCAAACTCGCAGCACAACTGCTCACAGCGCTCCACGGGGCCCTTCAGAAGAAGCACGATTTACGACTGCGATTAGGTAGCCTCCTTCAGTGTTTCCAGGACGGAGATAAGGTCGTTGAGCTGATCCTATAACCGCATCATAGTCCTATGGCGGCCTTTAAATCGTTCCACAGCGCTTATAAGCGATTTTGTAGCTCCAATCGAAGCCGTCACAACGGCAAGAGAAACACCGAAAGCTTCGGCCATGTTGGCGGCGAATCTGGGCGACTATGCGTTGTGGAACTTGGTGATGGTTCTCTTGTGGGCAGACGAGACGATCACCATTTGAATGGAGAGACCCACACGTGACAAAACAACCCCGCTCCGTCAGCCTACCCCGTGATAGGTCACTACAGCACTCACCTTGTCGACGCAGAGACCAAAAATCTCCTGGACGCCAAGGTCCCGCCCGTAGCAGCTTTCACCCAGCCATGACAATGCCGTCAGCGTCAGGATCCAAACGAGCTATTGGACGAGGAACTTCAGTACACAGCATCTCTAGATTCGATTGTTGCGGCGAGTGTTATAATAAAACGACGTTTATTACTTAACGCATCTCTCATCGATTTGACTTAAGCGGAACGATGGGGCATTGGCTATTCCAATCAGCGTTGTATAGTCGCGTTAATATAAGGGGAAGACACTACCGCGCTAGGAACGGGTCGCGCCGCGACTAAAGTATTTCGGAACCTTGACCCAAAATGCCGACTAAGAAGTCACATCTGCAAATTATGCATAGCAATCGATTCCCCGGCTTGCGATCTTTCCCGCCGGAGAGAATCCGAATGCTTTACGGTTTGTGGAATTTCTATACGCCTTGCTTTTTATAGAGGTTCGATTAGGGGCTACGTTCGCGCTTTAATAGGCTATAATTAAAGGTAGTATAAGAGGCGGAAGCTAAGAAGCGACTAAATGCTTCGCTTTTAGAAGTTTGCCTACGCCTTAGATTACCTAATCCCGAATGAAATTCTGTTAGAAGTGTATAGCTCCGAGACAACCACCGAAGAGATTATTACAATTGATATAGTTCTAGAAGGCGCACCTAGATCGATATCCGGAAGAGCCGCCTATAGTAGACTTCGTGGACGGGTGTTATTAGATTTGCACCGAGAATATTGCCTAGTATAGAGCTATTAGACAGTATAGTCGTCCTGAAGGAAAAACTTACAAGAAAGTGACTATTATACTTATATAGTTTTGTATAAGGAAAATAGATTAACTAGATAAGAATAGTACTATAGCGCTCACAATAGACGTAATCGACTCTATTTTTAGAATATCGGACTTTTTTAAGGCCCTAGTGCAACCTACAAAACCAGCATATACGCTGGCTGGTCCCACGTGCTTATCACATCTGCGACTAGTCCCCGGTACGCATATAGCTCGTCCTGATGCCTTTGACGGCGCGTAGCAACAAATATGCGCAGCTTAGCCTTTCTCAGGTCTAGTACGAACTCCCGGTAAAAGCCAAGGCCTTGGTATTGGGAGGATGTGGTTTTGCGTTGCTTCGGGTTGACTGCGTATTGGAGGGGGCGTCAAGTGGGGTCAGCATGCAGTAGGCGCCGAACTCGAAACTTCGTACAATACGTTGCTGACGACTCTGCCCGAAAGGATGGCAAACGGAGTCCTGCCCCGCTAACCGCCAACTGGCACCCCGCCCATGGGTCAGTGTCCTACAAAGGACAAGGGGCCAGGCTGTCATCATTGCCGTGCAATGACCAGGACGTAAGAGCGCAAAGGGCACGAGAGCAGAGTCCCCGTGGGGACTGTGCTGCCGCCCTCCAGAGGCGCTGACAGCCTAACCTGTGTCATTTCATCCTGTCAAGTGTGACCAGTCGTCGTTTCCACAAACGCACCCAACGCCAGCTCCAACGCGACCACGATTCGACACTGGAATCCACTCACAGCCCACAAACGGTACGGTAACCGCTGTCACTAGCGCAAGGGTGTATTACGGCCAACAGCTATCCGGGCTGGGGAGAAGGTGGCGAAAGCGGGTGTGTCAGGCGGCGGGAGTCCAGCGCTCGTTGCAGGCTGTGTGGGCCGAGGCGTCAACTACCACGACTCGCGTGACGGCAATCGTTGACGGAACGAAGAACGCGGCCGGGTCATGCTGATCGACTTGGACAGTGCTACACTGCGTCCAAAGCCCTATGCAAGCAGCTTGCGGGGATACCTGGGTAGAAAAGGGAATGGCAGAGAAATCAGCACACGATGCAGAAGGGCGCTTTTCTTCAGTCGCTTTGTGGGTGATGTAGCCGCTCGTTGGTCGCAAGGAGAACTGGAAACTTGTCCTTTTCTTCCCCTTCATTACGACACACGACCATGATTTTCTATTTCGCCGCCGGGGACAACTTACTGGGTCATTTGAATGCGCGGCATGATGTCGGACGTAGTGCTGCACTGAAT
Source organism: Sodiomyces alkalinus F11 (assembly GCF_003711515.1). Taxonomy (NCBI): domain Eukaryota; kingdom Fungi; phylum Ascomycota; class Sordariomycetes; order Glomerellales; family Plectosphaerellaceae; genus Sodiomyces; species Sodiomyces alkalinus. Next base: position 687,096 of record NW_021167089.1, on the reverse strand, counting down.
GCGTTGCCGGAATACAGTTTTTCATCAAAAGTGGCTGGCTTCCTTTCCAAATACTAATCGAGGTTGTTGATGACAGTACGTAGTAAAGCAGGCCAGTCACGATGACAATGTTACCCGCCATACCTATTTGTTCGTACAGTACATGTACCTTCCATCACAATGAGTCGCAATGTAAAACTACGTCAACGCCTGACCATGCCGCTTGTATCCAACAAGGAGATGTGCCCCTGCTTAAGTCCACTCTCCACCTGCACCATCAACGTCCGCACAGCCGTGCCATCTATACCACCGGGCGAGTTGCCGTACAGCGCCTCGGCAAACTGGCGCAACTGCATAGGAAACTGGGGATCGCCGTAGTGTTCAACGACATCGCTCTTCTCGATATAGCAGTATAGGTTATGCCAATTATCCTACGTATTAGTTATACCGAGGTTCTCGTACTTTGCCTAGTGCTCAGGCGATCACCACCGAGGCAGCAGCTTACGGCGGTTGTTGAAGTGCTTTATCCCTTTAACTGGTAAATTATATCATAGTACAAGGCCCTTATACCCCACCCACCTTACCGCCTACCGTATCGGGCCTGATAAGAGCCGATAAGAGCTAATAGAAGCGTTGGGATCGGCCCTACTAACGTTAGTTGCCAGTTATCAGCCCAGCCCAGCCCACCTAACAGCAACAATAACAGCAAGCTCCGAAATAAAGCTATTCCTAGCCACGAAAAAACCACCCCATTTCACTATCGTCGTCTATATTTAACTAACTGATTTTTAGACCGTTATATAGCCTAAAATCAGCACTTTCAGCATTTCCAAGATACAGCGAGCCAGCGGCTTAATTAAAGGGAGCTTCGCCGAGCAAGGCGACCCGGGCACACGACGCCCAGTTACTAAGCCCCATCCCGAGCCCCAAGAGCCCTGCTTCCACCCACTTAAATTCGAGCCCTTCTAAGCTGCCTACGCTATCGACTAGCTGCCTAACTCGCCTAGCCTCCTATTTAAGGAATTCTACACGCCCTAGCACGTCGACGCTTAGGTTACCTTCACTAACAGCTTTAAGCCCGAGCCTACCCGATGCTAGGATGCTTGGGTACCTACTAACAGCGACGAAATCTACCTGTTTCTAGGTATCCTAGTATATATAAGAGTTGTTAGAATAGCAGGCTTCGAGGCGTACTAGGCCTAGTTAGCTAACTACCCTACCACCCACCCCTTTACGAAGTGGATAAGCCTAGACCGGTTTTAGGCCCTGTATCGCCGCTTTAGGATATAGAATAACGAAGCAGTGCCTAAGAAGTCTTCTATAGCCACTTTTTCCCGTATTCACGACTTTTCTAAATATCTTTAACGCACTTCTAGGCGCTTCTAGTACCTATCTTAGACTATTACCGTCGATAAAGGTATAGAGCGGTATATAGGAAGATCCAAGGACACCACTACTATACTAAGTAAGAGCCCCCCCCTCTTCCCACGTAATATATATAATACTAACTACTAGTATACTAGCCAAGCCTACCCCTATAGGCTTTAAGATATAGGCTTTAGCTAATAGTAGTTATCTACTAGCCTAGTATTTTTACTAGCGTGGCTTAGGCCCGGTTATCGATATAAGACCTACTACTAGGTATACCCGAGCCCGAGCCCAGCCCTAAGCCTAGCCTAGCTCTACTACTTAGCCTAGCCTGACTGCTTAGCCTAGCTCCTGACCCGAGCCTTACTCCCGACCCTAGCCCCCCCCTAAGGCCACCATAAACCCTATATAGAGGGTAGTGATATATCTTATAAGGCACTTACTAAGGAGCCTATAGCGGCTATACTACCACGTTATCCTTGATAATCTCTTTACTAGCCTACCCCTATATATTGCCCTGAGAAGTAAAGACATCGCCGTGATAGGTATATACCGCTCTAACGCCGGGGTTAGCAAAGCCCTGGTTTAGTAGCGGGCTGCTAATAGGGGCGATAGAGCCCCCTAGGGCTCCCTGGAGCTCTTAACCACCCCCTATAGCCTGGTAAGAGAGTTCCTATAGAAGGACCTATCCCCTATACTCTTCCTCAGCATATATTATACGGGCTCTAAGCCCTAATTTAGGGTGCGTCGCCGGCTTCCGAAGAAGTTAGCAATATGCTCCAAGACAGCCAGAGAGCCCTTCCGAGCCCGGTCCCCGGGCCCGAGCCAGGCCCTACCTAGAGCCCCGAGCCAGCCACCCACTAAAGACCCCGACGAGCCACCCACTGAAGCAAGCCAGCCACCTACTAAAGACCCCTATAAGCCCCCGACTCCTAGCCCGAGCCAGCCCCGAACCCAGCCCCGAACCCAGGCTCACTACTACCCCGAGCGTGACCTGGATCACCCAGCATTCGCAACCTTATATAATATAGAAAAGGGGGGGGGGGTCGACGTGGCTGACCAGCTGAGAGCCAACCTGGGCTAGGACCACCGCTGCCGACGTGGCCCCTGGCAACCCCTAATGTATGGGTTTCTGCTGGACGTCACTCTAGCGAATACCTTCATTCTGCAACGGGATTTCGACCACCTGATTTCCTGGGAATCAAGCCCCTATAGGAGCCACTGGATGACGAGGCTGTACAAGGAGCTGTTCACTTAGCATCACCCCACCGGCGCCAGCAAGCGACGAGCAGGGCGCCACTTTCCGCCACCCAGGGCTGGCTCTAAGCACGTCCCTATCGAGCAGCACGTCAGGCAGTTAGGGGGCTCCCCGAGAGCCTGTTACGGCTGCGCCGGGCTCACTGCGAATAGCTTCAAGAGGTCACCACTTGCCCCTATTTCAGGGAATAGGGGCAGCAGCCAGCCGAGCCCCAGAGCGAGCCGACGCACCAGGTCCTATTGCTCCACTTGCCAGGTGCCGATATGCAGATCTCAGCACTGTTGGGATGTTTTTCACCACTAAAAATCGGGTCTGGGACCACCTTCTGGATGAATTCTATTCGTCGTCAACATTCTGCCGCCCCACTCACATCACTGCTTGTACTGTGATGTAATTTACCAGTTAAAGGGATAAAGTCGCGGAAGCCCTGGAGGGAATGGGGCTCGCCGGCCATAATAGTGCCTTCGGTGTGGGTCCCGTGCGTATAGTTGTCCTCGATGCGTATGCGAAAGACGTCAATGAGGAGGCGGTATACGTCCATTTCGGAGCGGTCGTGGAGCCAGGTGCCGTTCTCGAGGCAGGTGAAGGGCTTGGTGATAGGCTGATCGAGGCCCTTGGGCGGGCTGCTGGCCCCGGAACTAGCGCAGACCTTCTTATGAGACTTCCAGTCTGCTTTTCAACATTCCTGCGAACAGTACTGGGCGTTCTTGCACCTGGCGCAGTGTTTGAGGGTCACCTCGGGCGGGTCCTTGTTGCAAGTGGCGTAGGCCATGGTGGGCGGCGCGGATGTTGCGGTTTAGCTGAGAGAGAGGGGTAGGGGAGTGTTTGGTTTGCCGGTGCAAGTTGGAAGCTAGAGGTTGGTGGATATCGTAAGGGTTTAAGTGGAGAGCGACTTGAGGGCGATGCGGGACAACGCGAAAGAAAGGCAACCTCAAAGGCAGGCATTGCGGATTTATATATGATTTTATTGTACGGTCGACGTGCTGCTAATCGATTCGATCTTCTGTGGCATAATATCTGCCGGAGGGCCCCGTAGTAGTGACCGAGAGTTGAGGGGTCGCGCAAATGCAGGCGGGCAAAGTTTCAGACATCTGAGCAACCCAATTGGTCGTGAACCAGGGTCGTCGCGTTGGTGGTTGGTCGGAAATGTGACATTAATTATTCGCCGACATGCATCAACACCTAGCCGTTGGCTTCTTATCGTGCGGCGTTGATCAGGTGGCCAACCGGGAGCGGCCCGCGGACGTGGCCGCTCTTTGCTTGAGGCGATGACGTGGCAGCTTTTGCATGTGTTCCTGATGAGATGTCATGAGCTAGGAATATAAGTCATCGTCGAATATGCCTAGCAAGCTTGCCGCCGTTGTGAATAAATTCTTGCCCTTCGGGCGAGAAATGATGGCACTTCAACTTCATTCTCTCTTGACCATCCCGAGCAATGCCTTCCCACAAAGATCGTCTGTGCGTGGCGTTGTATGCTCGTGGAGGGACACCAACTATGCCGGGGCTCGAGGATACGTGAGTCACTGCATATCAGCGCTTCCTTCTTCTTCTTCTGACAGTCGCAGATACCACTGGGCTCTCATAGTGGGGCCAAAGACCGAGGACCATGACAGCAAAGGGGCTCGTTTCCACGCCAAAGAGAAAATACGGCTTGTTGGCACTCCTCCAATGCCCGAGTCTGTTTGGGAGTACGAGGAGCGTCTATTGTCTGGAGCATCTTCTGGCAGCCCGACATCCACTGCAATCATGTCAGCCCTTGGCTCGCTTCTATACTAAAGACAATCATGCCTCTGCTACAGAGCGAGCACAAATTTACCCTGGTGAAGCTCTTCGCCCTCCGCCGACCTCGCGTTGCACCGTGGTGGCTCGGGCTCATGTTGCTAGGCGACGACGTCGCCATTTTCGACCGAATACATAGCTATCTATGCACATTGCAGGAACGCGCCAATTTTCCATGCTTATCAACACCGGATACAACCGTCGCAGCTTGGACGGGATCTGCGCAATCCTATTTGGATGACTCGGTCCCAACCGATGTCCACCACACAGAAAGTCAATCGTCGGAGAGCAGGATCATCTCTAGAGCGGACCAGCTACGGCACCGCTATCTTTTCTTGCGCCAGGATCCTGGTTGGACATATTCAGCATGGCGGCCATTCGGCTCCGTTCCAATGAAGAACGTCGAAAGTGAGCTTTGGCCACAACTTGAACTGGAGTATTCGCTAGAGTACGTTGACTGGATTTGGTGGACCAAAGACGGGAACGACGTGCAAAAGGGGTATAGACATGACGTAGGTACGTATGTAGACGATGTCACGGATGACTTGTTGCTCTGCGCAACTTGTCTTGGGGATGAGGAGGTTGATTTCAGGCGGAAGCCTTCAAAAACAGCCACATTGAATATGCTGATCAACTCGAAAAGGGAAGCCAACGGAGATAGAGACATGACTCTGATAAATGCCTTGCGATCGCAGCGCCACTCATGGCTAAAGCGCTGGTTTGGATGGCAATAGAAGGGCTGCGATAGCCAAAAAGACATCCAATAAACGAAAGTGACAAAGGAAAACTCCTTAAGCACTACATCGTCAGCGCCCGTGTTCTCGTCTTTTCCTCTCATTCCTTCCACCCCGATCCTGAATCAGATCAGCCGCCTTTCCCTTGTCCGTTCTCTCTGACCCCTCTCCTCCTTCTGCCTTTGGTAAAGTCTTGCATGAGTAAGTCTGGTCCCATTCATCGGTGAATAGAAATCGGCCATGCTTCTTGTGCCATTGCTCTTTCTGAGTATGTTGCCATTTGCCACATGTGGTATTGGAATGCAATACGGCCGTATGCTGCAACAGGGTTCACCTCAATGTTGTCTTTCTCCGCCTTTTTCTCTTTGCCTTTTCCCTTGACTTTCGGTCCTGTGACTGGAAGTGCCTGGCAATTGAACTGTCGATCAGAGTCGAAAAACATCCAGCAGCCACCTAGCCAAAGCCATTGCTCTGGGCTGGTGTGAAACCACGTATCCCCGCTTTGGAAAGCAATGCCGCCGTATGCTGCCACCGGTTTCACTTCGGTCGGACCGTTCCAAGCACTTGGCCCTGGCATCACGAGAGGATCCGGACTCTCTGATCGTTCGCCGTGCACACCAATGCTCATACTTCCCATTGCCTTTTCGAGACTGGTTGGTGACTGCCCGGTATACGACAGAGGATCTGGGCTCTCCGGTTGTTGTCTTAAGGCATTGGGCCCAGCTACTGCGGCTGAAGATTCTTCGATATCGAGTCCAGGGTCAGTTCCCAGCTGTTCGTAGTCAAAATCGAGGTTGCTGGGGTCTGCGTTGGAAATTTCGGTTGTGTCTTCTTCAATGGTGTAGTCAGGATGGAGCGCCGGAATGTACGCCTCGTGGTCAGGTCGGTACTGATAGGCTGCTAGCCAGGTCAAACTGGCGCCGTAGGCGGTTGTTGGGAATCGGCATTTGCATTTGCCAAAGCATATCTTGTATATCGGATCTCCGCCTTCGTGGTTAAGGCACATGCATATTTGGACATAGCCCCGACAGGCAGAGCAATATTCTTTCTTGTGTTTGTCCATGGCATGCGGGCACGATTTGCACCACCCTTCACGGCCGGATGAGTGCGACATGGTTGACGTGAATGACGAGGAATACAATAGTACGTATGAGTGCGTGGCTAGATAGCACGCAGAAGACGTTGTTCAACCCCGTAATCGACATCATCTGCTTCCGACTCCCTCTTTATACTCCAACGTATCCTAATGGCCTCGGCCATTGCGTCTTCGGAAAGAGACTGCAATGATCTTGACCAACATGTCGAGGATTGCTGTCTGGATGCAGCTCTCAAAATTGGGTGTGGTTGTTGCAGCAAAGGCAGACCAAGTGACAGGAATTATGACAGGGTAAGAATGCTTTACGTCGTGAGGAGTCACTGCCCTGCTTTGCGTCGACGAAGGTGATGGTGTCCTGCAGTCGACCTGCAACTCGGCTTATGACACCAGGGGATGTCACAAAATGGTGATTGACTGTTGCCTTGTGGGGACGCAGCGAGTAACAGGGGTTCTCTCATAATTGAGAGCTGGCCTTGGCGGAGTGCCATATTCAGCTAAGCACTTCCCCGCATGAGTGCCATCACAACGCCCATCACAGCTAAGGCCATCTACCAACGAAGATAACGATACATCGACGTCCTAAATCGCCGACTTGTTTCGACACGGGTGGAAGGGTTGAGTGCCATCGCCGTCGCCATCGCCAGCACCTTCTTAGCCATGTTCAGGAGCTGTGGACCGTCAACCGCGAGTTGATCAGCTGGCTAGCTCCGGCTAGTGATTGTTTGGACGTGAGAAAGATAGCAGGAGAGACGATGCCTGCTAGTGATCATCAACGCATAGGTGCTTCTCGAGCAACTGTGGATCTTGCAAGTGCCTGAGCAGGCTGCACGTTTCGCCAGAGCGTGTCTCCTTGTGGCATTGCTGCCGGAATCCGCTCCATATCCATTTGCCACAGGACCAGGCGTGCGCGAAGAAGCATAATACGTTCGAAATCAAATACTTTAAGAGATGACGACACGAATGATTGATCATGCAATATGTTGTTTAAAATAAACCGGTTGAAGGCCCCTCACTCGATGGCATTGAACAGATCAGTCCCGAGCATCCCGAAGCTTGGCAAGAAAGCCTTATAGTTCTCGTTTACTATGGGAATGTACTGCTGCGTGGATGGTTAGTGCGCCGGAATTGAACAAGTGCCGCCGGAGAGTTTTTGCGGAGAGCTACGTACAACGCAAATGCTGAAATCTAACGGAAGAGGCGACTCGGCTGCTTTGTTTTCCTCGCGAAGCCTGCAAAGCGTCCGAGGGCCAGGGCATCAAGTAGCTAATCGCCGTGAGTCAGCCATTCAGATGGACGACAAATTGAAATAGGAGAACAGACCTACGGTTCTTGAATTGGCCAGTATCTCCTTCCAGACGGCTGTAGCACATGCTGTCGCTCTAAGAGCTCCACGGTCGACGTGATGTGTCTCATTGTAAAACAGTGCCCCATTCAGCGCTATGCACCAGTGCTGAAAAGCCCATATGACTACCAGTGTACACGGCCGGGCTCAAGTCAATGTCAGCAGGCAGTGGCATAGATGTTTGCGACAGACATCGGGCCTTCCAAGTATGGATAAGGTTGAGCCTACATCGCCTCGGCCGGTCTGGCGCGAATCTTGCAACTCGCTTTACGTCGTTAGTCAAAGACCCATAAGTGTAAGCTGGGTTTCAGCCGCAGCGTCAACACTCCGAATATAATAGTGGCCCGGGTACTACTATTAAATCACAGGTGTTCGCACATGCAGCTTTTCTGGGACCGCACACATTATCACAATACTTGCTACAATGGACGAACAACAGACGACAGAGAATCATCGATGCGTCTGCTTAGATCCAAGCGGAAACGTCACCCTCGCATTCCCCGACAAGAAGGGCTCAACAAGCATACAATTTGTTGTTTCTTCCCCGGTTCTCGCACTCGCATCCAGTTACTTTCGTGTACTTTTCGAATCAAATTTCAAGGAAGGTCTCGAAACCAAGGCGGGTACCTTCCCCAGGATCGAATTGGAAGAGGATGACTCCGAAGCCATGGAAGCGATTTTATCGCTGCTGCACTTTCGGAACGGCACAGAATACACTACGATGAAACCCGAGAAGCTTGCAGCAATTGCGCTTCATTGTAACAAATATCAATGCACCAACGCTCTGAGGCCCTGGCTCCACCTTTGGTTGGATTCGGAAAAGGTTCCAAAAGCGTACGATATTGGCTTTCTGCTCTCCGCGGCGTTTTTCTTCGAAGATGCAAAGCATTTCAGGCGCATTTCTGCCCTGGCGATCCGCCATGTCGATATCGTTACTGCCTCGCTGTGGCAAGAGCAAGACGTGACAGCGCTGATGGCTACTGAGCTCCACAGTATGTGCACCCCCAAAACATCGGCGGCGCACGCCGAAGGCTGACTACCAATTAGGTAGGATAATCCAGTCAGTCCGCCTATTGCTCGATCGCCTACAGGGCATAATGCATTCCGGTGAGGAAATGCTCGAAGGCTCATTGAGGGGCTACGAGATGGCGGGCCGGGTCTGTGACCAATGCGGCAGAAAGCATCCGGAGACCGCTAAGAAATGCCACCCATGTGGAACTTCCGAAATTCACAAAGTGTACTGCACAAGCCAATCGCGCGTGGCAGAGTATTTTATCCTACTCCGGCAGAATAACTTATGGCCGTCTGTCACACGATTTCGGGACTCCGCAGCTGCAACTCTGGCAGCACAGTTTGGGACGGCAGCCAGCGCCTGTCGTCACCAATGCAGCGCCGGGTCTGAATGCCCATTACGGACAATGCTTGATCGCGTATCTCGGGAAATGAATAGGGTACTCGACAACATCCAAGGGGTGGAGTTGAAACCAGATTTGGTACCTACATATCTCGCGTCAGAAGTGTAGAGCTTCTCGTTACTGAATGAGACGATGTTTTGCGCGTGGCTTGACCAGGCTCTCGGTCGCGGATGGTGCCTCTAATATCGTACGGTCAATCATTCCTTCGCGCTTCCTGAATGACCCGAGATTTTGCTGGCTGGCTCCATTGCATCTGAGCCAGCCCGCCAACAAAGTCCTAAGCTCCGTCACAGGCCTGTGGCCCACCGCGGCGCCATGAGCGACTTGGTCGGGTCCACCACCCGCAGCGTCTTTGGGGTCACTGAGTGAGCGCAGTCCCCATGGGGACTGCGCTCCACTGGTTCTTAAAAGACTCCGACTTTCGCGAGGCACAACGAACACCGCGTCCATCCCACGAGCAACATGCCGGAAGACTTGGATTGATACGGATGGCTTGATGTACGTGCGCAATAGCCCCTGGTCCCGGCTGCATTGCTAATCATTGCTCAGGTCAACGCAGACGCTAGCTTCGACGATGTAAAACGGGGGCATCTGAAGAAAAGTTGCTCTATCACCCGGGTACGTACGAGCACATCACACACGCTTCGTTTGATATTGATCATTTGAATAGATAGGAACATCAACAAACAAGAATGGGCCGAAGAAAACTTCAAGAAACGTTCACAGGCCTATGATAGAAGTTTTTCTGAAGAACGTTTTGAATGGCGGCAAACGCAATTGGGCGACTGATGCAATCCGAGAAGAAGACCGTTAAATACCACATCGGACTGTCTTGACACAAGGCCCCCGAAGAACTAGTAATGTGCTCGTCTTTTTTGGGGGGGGGGGGGGGGGGGGGGGGGGGCATGTTGATATGTTGAAGTAAGACTGGCGCCCTTCTTTGTAGGGATAGAGATGTTGCAATTGTCTAACACACCAAGCATACAGTACACTAGAGAAGAACCGATCGCTTCTCCTATCCCAGATCCCGAGCCATTGAACGGTGCTTCGCTTTCTTGCGCCTACGCGTACCTGCCTGGTCTGCGGTTCAAAGCGCGACATTGTGAACCGTCCTCACATGGTTCCGGAAGTGATCCAGGGAATGTAACTTTACGTCTACGCACTTGGGGTGCTCGCAGCGGATTGCTTCGCCGCGACGCTGCGCAAGCTCGCGCGCTTTCAAGTGCTGGTCGTCAAAGTGCTCATTCCGGATCGCCGGGCGACAAAACCGGAAAGTCCGCTCCTCTTTCGAAAGCCGACCATCGCCGATGCAGTCAGGACACTGTCCCGCATCCATCAAGAGCGGAAACGGATCGGCTTCGGGTGCGGGGGATATACTCGGTGAGTCTCGTTTGGTAGACAAGTTTAATTGACGTCGTTGGCGACCACGACGACGCGTCTCTCTCTTGTCGCACAACAATACCATCTGATCAATCTGCTCGATGCGATGACGGGCGATCTCGTTATCTGTCCAATGTTCCGGCTGGTGACACCAGATTTCGGCAAGTCGGGCGCGTTCGGGGATGTCGAGCTCGATCTGAGGCTCCTCGTACTCTTCTTCCTCCAGCTCACCGCGTGCTCGTCTCTCAATGTCCCAGGTCGGCCGGTTATAAAAGTAGTACTCTCGGTATCGCTTCGCAATGTGGTCCTCATGCTTTTTCTGTTGAGCCGTATCTGCTCGGTCAGCATTCGTATCTCTTGCTCCTCTGCCCGGCCTTGGATGCGGTATTGTCCTCGTTTCAGTGCGGCCCGCCGTTCGTGCAGCTTCTCGATCTCGGGCTCTGGCGGCAGATTCGCCCAGACTTTGGCAGGCACCATGTCGCGTTTTGCCCTAGGGTCGCGTGTCAGGCTGACATGCGCGAATAGCTTGTACAGCCGAGTTTCCGTCTCTTCTTGGAGAAACGTGTTCTGCATATCGAAGTCGACCATCTGATTTAGGTCGCATCGTGAAATGTGGCGAACTTGGGGTCGTGTCGCATCATCTGGTCCCGAACAGCATCTGGTGCGGCTCCTTTTCATCATATTAGTCTCAGCAGGTAAATGAATATACGCCTCGGTGCTTGTTCCACAGCGTACGTACCGTTGGCAGCGTTAGCTGCGCCTCTGCGGCAAAACCTTGGCGTCCACCGGATTTCAAACCCGGCATCTTCACTCTGCTGTCCCATGTCGTCTCGCAGCTTGGCGTAGGGCATGGGCTCGTCGTGGGAGAGAACTCCATTGCAGCCAAAGCGCCGTAAGATTGGTATCTTGAGCATGGACTTCTTCCACCGTAGAGGTATGCATGACATGGATGCCGAGATCTTGGTCCCCAATACCCGGCCGGCGCTTGTCAAGCTTGGAGCGTCAAAGGCGCGATCGTGGAGCGCGAGCGCGATGATGTCGCTGACGAGACAGAAAACCAGCTTCTTGGTCGGTGTGAAGTAAAAGATCGTTCTGGTTAAGATCAGCATGGAGTAGTGTATACGTCGTCGCGGATCTGGGTGGCCAGCACTCACGGTTTAGGCTTGTTGTCCGATCCCTTGTGATGAACGAACTTGATGGCCATGGCAGGAATGGCCTTTCCCGTTACCGGATGACGGACAATCATCAAACGTATATCCTCGTAACAGAGCGCCTTTGGGCGCCCGCGGCCTTTTGTCTCGGACGACAGAAGCTCGTCCAATCGCCGACACTCCGCTGCGGCGTCGTCCGTCTTGCTTTCGTCGTCCGTATCGTCTCCAGCCTCGTCCTCGATCTTCCCATGGTCGGTGGCATCCAGAGATACGATCTTGGAGCCGAAGAGCGTTTTGAACACCTTGTTCTTGGGCTTCGCTCTCTCGTTGTGAACGAGCTCGGCAGGCCTCGCTCCGGTATAGGACATCATCTTGTAGCAGCAGGCGAGCTGGATGCGATGCCGCTCGCTTGGGAAGATCTTCGTATCATAGGCGATATTGAACGCCAGGAGGACCTGCAAATCGGGCGCGCTTACGACTGGCTTGCCGTCAATATTGGGTGCGCGGAGATCGAACCGAGGAATCAGGACTTGTCGGTGGTACTGTATGAAACACGTTAGTATCGTCCTGTCCTGATACAGGAATCCAGTTCAGATGGCCGCACCTTGTAAACCTCCTTGGCATCGTTCCGGTCCAGGAAGCGACCCGTCACCGAAGTGTACAGCTGTTGAAACTGGCGAATGTACACATGCGAGGTGCCCCATGATTTGATGGTGTAGTTGCTGCGGACGAAGAGGAAGAAATCCATAATCGTCGCTCGCCGCAAGGTCTTCAGTGTGGCCTCCCAATCGCCCACGTTATTCTCGCGGCAGTATCTTACATTCCCCGTTAGAGAGACATCCGAGGAGAGAAGGGACAGGTTCACGTACCGCTGCCATTTCTTCAGAAGACCAGCCACATTAATCTGGGTTTCATCCGCGTAGACGGGCTTGACGAAGGTCGCTCGTTCGAGTCGCTTTCGATTCTCAGCGTGCTCTTCGGCGGAAAGCGGGGCAGGCCGTTTTTGTCGTTTCCCTTGGGATTCTTGAGCGATCTGGGCAAGAAAATCGACATGATTGTCGAGAGCGCCGTTCGCGCCCGCGTCATATGGCATAGTGGTTCGAGGTCGAGCTGTCGAAGGGCGGCGATGCGAAAGTGAGGAAGGATTGCGGCGAAAGAATGGGAGCGACCGACCGATCGAAGCATGGCGAACGCCGTAGAAGGCGCTGCCGCCTTTTATGGCGCATTATCGCCCAGGTAAGACGATGAAGGGACAGCTCATTGTTGGAAAGAGCCAAAAGAGGCGTTTGGACAAACGCGAAAAGAGGGCTCAAGAAGCCCGGCTCCTGGACCAGCCATGCCTTCCTTCGCTGAGCGGATGCCTGGCTGTGGGCCCCCTGACAGACGCAACTGTCACAGGGCCCGCACAGTCCCACTGGAAGTACTCAGTACCTGGCCTGCACCGAGACAAGACCCGACACGCGCTGATGAGGCCTGTGAGAATGGCGGCAGAGTCCGCCCGATTCGGTGGCCCCATCAGCGGCTTCTCGATTTTAGGAGTAAAATCCTCGAGCTAATAGGCCCCTGCTTAGCGTAGTACCTAGATAATAGGGGGATAACGGAGGAATATATAAAAAATGCAGTTACACTGAAAATATTATATAAAAGGGGTTCTTATGCTATCGGTGGGTTATAAGTTATGCATTTTTTCGCTAACTTAGTGGGATTTACTAAGTTGATGAAATTGTCGAACGGGGCCTAATCATATCCGTCCGTACCTTATTAGTCCTAACCATTTGAGTTATTCCGTGCAGGCATCAACCTCCATCTGGACATTGTGATCTCTTGATGATTCGGCATTTCTTGGAGGGCCCAGCAGCTGTATAACCGTCCCTTTCTATCTTGCCAGTTCGACGGCCGCATAGATCTCGTCGACAGTATGATTTCCAAGCAGTAGGACCTCGTAAAGCTTCCGCGCGATGGACTCCCTCGTGAACTTTGAGACTGCCGACAGGCCCTCGCGATACCTCTCGTATTCCCGAATATCACGCGCATATCGTTGGAGTTGTGGTTTTTTTTTCTTTTTTTTTTTTCTTTTTTTAAAAAAAGGGTACCTTTTGGAACCATGGTCTTGCTTCTGTCGTCGAGAATGATTAGTAATGACCCCCACCACCAAAGGTACACTCACTTCCACATCGGAGAAAACACGGTCCGTGATCGTTAATCCGAGTTTCGGTGAGCAATTGGATTTGGACACAAAGAAAGCTTCACGAATTGGACCGTTTCGCTCCCGTCCTCAGCACCGCATCTCACCACCAACAACACGGGCAAGATGTCGATGTTTCAACGGGCGAAGAAGCTCACTCTGGGCTGCTTCGTCAAGATTGGAACGATCCGCGACCACACCAAGCGCAAGGCTTTCGAGGCCTTCGAGACAGAAAGGTACGTGAACCCGGAAGGCCCCGGCCATCTCCCTCCCGCCCGACCCCTTTGCCTCTATTCTCAAGTCTTCATGAGACAATGCAGTGGAGGAATCAGGACGGAAGAGCTGACAGAGACGTCAACCCTCCACGTTGCAGGCAAGCGCTCCGCTACATCATCCGCAACACAACCCTCCCTCCGCGCGTACGGGCCGAAGCCCAGCTCCAGCTGTCGCAAATGCATTGCTACACAAGGCCGTCACAAATCCGGAACCGGTGCATCCTTGGTGGCAAGAGCCGCGGCGTGTTCCGAGACTTCAAAATGACAAGGGTACGTCGCGTTTCTTCGGGCGGCAATCGATCAAGGGCGTTTTGTTCTGGACCGGACGTTGTTGGGTTGAAGGATACAGTAACTGACAGTGGCGGCAACAGTACAACTTCCGAATGCAAGCGATAGAGGGTAACCTGCCGGGCGTGAAGAAGGCCAGTTGGTAGGCGGCGTTGGCGGCTCGGACCGAGACGATGGCAAGGTTCGATTGTCTGCAACACTTTACGATTGTACAAATATACGAAATTTTTGACGACAAATCTTTGTCCCATGGGCCACTGCGCATGATATCGTTTGCCGAAGAAACAAACTTCCATTTTCGGGATGCTGCTGCTGCTCGTGTGCTGGACACATCTGTGAGATCCCTGGACTTGGGCGTCTTTGTCGGCAAAGGCAAGGCGCAATATTGTTGTCATAGGTTGAAGGAGAGGCAAGCGTCAAACCGGGGGAAGTTGCGATCTTGGTTGGGGAGTGATTATGCATCACGGGCAGCCTCTTGTTCCTGCCTAAGGTAACTAAGATAGGCGCCTACTTCATCTACCAAGGTGCCATCAGATACGTTTTACTGGGCACCTCTATCCTGCTACCTCGGCCAGCCCAGAATTTGTCAGAAGAGACAAGCTTCTTTCTCTCTTCTTTCCCATCAACTTTGGATTCTTCTGATTAACTTTCTCTTGCCGTCGTCTGTCTGCACGATGTACCGTCGTCTCTGGTCGGGTCTTCCCAAGGACCCTGTCTACCCGTCAAACCTCAAGGATCTCGGGCAAGTCGGATCCATCTCCCTTCCAAACATCTCTGCGTCCTGGCTGACACGGAATGACAGGTATTTCATCAACGAGGATGACGAAATTCGGTCTATCGCCGACCCGGACAGGTACTTTCATTTTTTCATAGACAAGAACCAGCGGATCAACTACCGCCAGCGCTTCCATTTCAACCGTGCGTATAGATTCTAGATTCCTTGTCATGGACGACTAACATCCCACTAGAAGCCATCCAGAACATTGTATTCCACCGTCTGGAGAAGGAGGGCCTGGAGAAAGTACTCCTGCCACTAGGCACCACGGACGAGTCACAGCCCCACGTTCCCATCTTTGCGAGCCAGAATCTGAAGGAGAAGAGCCGTGTCGTCGTCATTTTCGGCGAGCCCCACCAAAACCTCGGCAACCTCGCGCTCCGCGTCGCCAATGGACGCGGCGGCATCAACAAAGGCACCATGGTCTCCGTCGTCCGCGACCTGCAAGCGCAGCAGTCGTCCGCCGACGACCCGCGAGCTCCGGGTGTCGTCCTCGCGAATGTCGGCGGTGTCTTCTGGTGGCCCGAGGGTCGCACGGCTCTGACCCTCGCCGCCGTCGCCGACATGCCCCTCGCCAGTATGGCCCACACCGGCCGTCGCATCACTGTCGCCAACCGCATCCCCGGCAGCGAGACGCCCGAGAACCATATGGAGTCTATTCTGCGCCAGGTGCTGCCTGCCCTCGCTTCGAGCGAGGCATGTATTGACTTGATTGCCATCGGGGATCCTTCTGACATGCTGGTGAAACTTCTCGATCGGGAGGAAATCTGGACACAGTGGGGTCATCGTATCAATACACTCTCTCTTCTGGAGGTGGTTTTGCTTCCAAAGGAAATCCGTAGTGAGGAGCTTAAGCGCTTTCTGGAAAAGGTACGCGCATATGTGGCCCCTGCCCCCTATCCTCCTATCTGGATCCATCATCCATGAAGGGGAACCGCGGTTAAAGCAACATGGTGCTGACTGTGGATGCTCAGCGTGCTCGGCGTTACGTTTTGTCGGACGATCCCTTAGGGACTCCTATCGCCGGTAGTGCCCCCGACACCTTTAGTTCCGGCGAGAACTTGTACGCCGAGTGCATCCTGATCAAGGCTCGTCCTTTTATTCTAGGCTGGCTCGAGGAGATGGCACGTCAGGGATAGATAGGGGTGAATTTTGACGAGGGGGTCCGGGTCGTCAAGGGGGGTTTACGAAGAAGATACTTTACAGCATTCATTCCCTGGATAAATGCCAGACTCTCTGCGAATGAAGGGATTCTCGACATCATCGGTGTAGTGGCATCGTTTTTCTATCCGTTTGATCATCTTCCATCCCGTCGACGATTTGATTGATTTGGGGACCTACGAATGGATAAAATGATCGGGCACTTATTGCCACCTATCTCCACCTGGTACCACTTGTCTTCGCGTTAGCTCACGCTTCCTTCATCCGTCATCGACATCGGCATCGAACAGGCGGCTTTTATATCTCATCCAAAATCACCAACTCGAAAGGCCTCATCGTCGTTGCTAATCGCGCCTGAGATTGAACTCCGAGGAAGGATCTCAAAGACTAAAAGCCCTAAAGCCACTTTAAAAAGAAAGAAAAAGGAAGAAAAAAAAAAGAAAAAAGACCACATCTTCGCTCTGCCGTCCCCCCCCCCCCTCAAAGCTCTTCTCGCCATGGCCACAACACAAGATGAACCAGAAACCCAAACACCTCCAACCCAAACTGAAATCGAAAGCAGAAGCGACGTGGAAGGAGGGGAAGGCCCCTGGACCCTCACCGCCCCACAAACAACCATCCTCCTAACCCACGCCCCTCTCTCCTCGACCTGGGCCCTCGACGCCGTCCGCAGCCCCGAGGCTGGCGCGCTGGTCCTCTTCGCAGGGACGACGCGCGCCCACTTCGCCGGCCGCCGCGTGCGCTCCCTGCGCTACGAGTCCTACGTGCCCCTCGCGCTGCGCACCATGCTCTCCGTCGCCGAGCGCGCCCGCGACGCCCACGACCTGCTCGGCGTCGCTGTCGCCCATCGCCTGGGCGACGTCCCCGTCGGTGAGGAGAGCGTGCTCATCGCCGTCGCGGCCGCTCATAGGGGTCCTGCCTGGCGCGCGGGGGAGGAGGTGTTGGAGGATGTCAAGGCCAATGTCGAGGTGTGGAAGTTTGAGGAGTTTGAGGATGGGGGTGGCGTTTGGAGGGCGAACCGCGATGGGGCTGTCGGGGTGCGTGTTGATGATGGTGAAGGCAAAGATGGTGGTGTCGAGGGTGCTTAGTAGTTGGGTGGGAAAGGGGGAGGGGGGATGATTGGACAGATGGCCATAATGATGATGATGATGATGATGATGATGATGATGATGATGATGATGATGATGATGGCAATGGCGACGGCGACGGCGATGACCATAATGATGGAAGAGGGTGGTGGATTTGAGACATAAAGCGGTGATGGAATAGTAAAGGAGAATCTCCCACAGACATGACACACGTGGACGAAGGCAAGAAAATGGCAAACCAATTCTCAATATGCATTTCCACTGCGCCTCAATTACTGTAATACCTGCTAGTTCAAAAAAACGTGACGATCCCGCTGTAATTAAGGATTGCTTGCATCGACTACCGATCCACATACTTCACCCTGTCCCGAATATCGTCAGGCAGCTCCTCAACCTTGACCAGACCCAGCTGGATGCAGTCTCCCCAGAAAAACAAGGCCCGATCCTGCGCATATCGCAAGTAATCAAACTCCTCCTCTTCTTCCTCCTTTTCCCCATTTGCGCCGTATATCGCCGCGGCACTGTCGTTTTCAGTCCCCGCCTCAGCGGCGCCACCGTCCACGTCGACGCCGGGAATCTTGGCTTGCACGATGCCCCAAGCAACCCATTGCGCGCTGTTCGCCGCCCGCCAGAGCCTCGTCTCCTCCATCAGCTCCGTCACCGCCTTCTCCGTCGCCTCCTCCTGCTGTCGTTCTTCCTCCCTCCACTGACCCGCCGGCACGCGTGCGTCCAGCATGAAGTCAACGATGGAACTGGTAGAGCCCGTCGCGTGTAGGGCCGGGTTGTTGCCGCCCGTGGGCGTGGACGTGGGCGTATCCAGCGGCGTCAGACGAGGGGTCGAGCCGGAGTGGGGGAACTGCGGGCGGTGGTCGACGTACGCCTTGATGAAGCGCCGTTGGTCTTCGGGCATCGGGTACCGCTCCGTCTTGCACGCGTGCGGCACGGTGCCGTGGTAGTTGTAACACCATTCTGTGAAGTGGTTGGCGAACTCGAGGCCCGGCAGGTTCGCTGCCGCGTATTCGAAGTCGATGACAATGAGCTGCTTATGCTCGTTGGCGGGTTGGAGCAGCGGCGACTTTTCGTCGTCCGGTCGGATTCGGAGAATGTTGCCATATTGCGTCTGGACAGCCTTTTGTGAGCCCCCCATCCCCCCCCCCCCCCAATTGTCATCGTTGCTGGCGAGTGAGGGAAAAACTTACATCATTATGCGCAAAAACAAGTCGCCAGTTGATATCTTCCGCGTCCTTGTACCTCCCGACCAGAAACTGGCGGTACTTTTCCACCGCGGCCTTGAACTTGGGCCACTCCGTGCCGCAGACAAATCCCCGGCCCCGGAAGACGCTCGGGCCTGGAAGTGTGTTACCGGATGTCTTCGCTTTCGCCTCTTCGTCGAGCGGCACCACCATTTTCTCCACATTCGCCAGCCAACGATCCCAGTTGCACCAAACAGCTGGCCCCGCAGCCCTCTCGCTCTCCAGGATCTCGACGCCGTCGTGAAGTTCCCTCATACGCTTCGCGATCTGTCTGTACGTCTCGGGCTCTCGGAGGTTGGCCGGCGTCAGGGTCGTCGAGTTGAAGTAGTGCTCGAACCTGCCATTGGTGAAAGTCCCGAGTAGCCTCGGGCCGATCTTCTTACGTGCGAGCCGCTTGAGCACGCTCAGCTCCTGCTCCCGGTCTATGAGCTGCCCCACCTGCGGGCCGTAGATACGCAGGAGGAGCTTGGACGGGGCCTTCTTCCCGGGGGCCGGCTCCAGGTCTTGCGGGGGAGGGGGGGTGACCACGTAGACGGAATTGGTCAAGGCACCGCTGAGTCTCTGAACCGAAATCCTATCACCCCAGCTGAGCGGGACCCTACGCCACCCCTTTATCCTCAGCGTGCGGGCCAGGCGGATGATCTCGTTCCTAAAAGTCTCCCAGGCCTCCTTTTCCTTGGCCTCGGCCTTGCCTGCAGCAAACAAGTTGGTCGAGCTTCTTCCGGAATTGTAACTCAGGGTCTTGGTGTTATCGAGGACGGCGTCGCAGGCCGGCACCACAACATCGCCATCGACGTAGTCTGTGTCGGAGCCAGTGTTTCGGACAAACAGGGTGCGGGAGCCGAGTCTTTTGTGACGACTGATGGAAGAACGACGTGGACCAAACGTGGGGATGGAATCGAGACCCATGGCGCTCATGTTCTCCTCTAGAATACGCTGCAGCTTATCCAGATCCACGTCGCTAGTCTGGGAATCGACCGAATCGGATCGGGGGCGAGCAGAGTGCGGCGGTTCCGATTCGGTACCATCATTCTCCTTCTTTTGAGAACGCTGCTTCCGCCAGGACGATCCGAGGTGAAGGTGGTGGTGGTGATGGTCATGTTGCTGCTGGTGGTGCTTCTGGTGGTTCCCACGTGTTTCCTTCTTCCGCTGTTCATGCTCGAGCCAGTCGTATACCTGGGAGAGAAGCTTCTGGCTCACATACTGCTGCTTGCGATTCGGGGCGTTGTTTTGAGGTTGTTCTGATATGTCGTCGGGGGTGTCCTGCGTGAAAGCCTGGTCTGCCAGCCCGTTCAGAGAAGTGCGGGAAGAAGCGGCGCTCGGAGGCATAGTAGGTCGACCACCAAGTCTCTTATTAGCCACGTTGGCCGAGTACTGTCGCTTGAGCTGGGACTCGGATGACGAATTGGGAAGAGGCTCAGGAGATGCCACGATCTGGACCACTTTGAGAGGCGTCAGCAGTGATTCATAGGCGCGGGGCGAAGATGCTAGATTGAATTATATTTGGCGGAGAAGAGGGAGAAAAGCCACTGGCTGGCTGTAAAGCGACATTTTGGCTGATTACTGACTGACCTTTGCTGGAGGAGGAAGCTGGGCCGGAAGCATGGGGCCGTTCAGGGCCATCATCGGACTTGAGGGCGGACCGTAGAGGTTGGCTGCCCGAGCCGCTGACTTGAGATATTCGAGATGAGTCGGCCATGGTGAGGATGGCGGGGCGGGGAATTCGTGTGTAACGTCAAAGAGGAGGGACAAGAGGAGGCTGAATAGCTCGTACAGGGCGCCCGATGAAGGTGCAACCAAGGGAAGAGCTGTGAAGTTGAAGCGAGTCTCGAGATTAACGGCACAATGGTGTAAAATGACGTGAGGGTATCCGTATGTCGGTCCCGTAGATGGGAGAACGGTCACTACGTGGTCCTAGAACGCGGATTCGTCTTCGGCTCGGTATTTGTGTCCCTGTTGATTTGGTGCGACAGTGACAGGGGAAATAAGGGTAGAGATGGAGAGAGAGGGTGTGTGTATGTGGTAAGTGGCAAAGGAATAAAGGCGGTACTCGTAATAAACCTCTCGTAAACCTCCCGTCGTTAGTCTTCGGGTGTTTCCCCTCTCCGAGGTTGTCGAGAGGATGGCGCGTGATCTGGGACCTGAAGAGGTCAAGGGCAGTTGCCTCGCGCGCTTGTGGGGAGACAGACGAAAGCCCAGGCCCCTTATCGGGAGTTCCAGGGGACTCAAGCCGCAGACGGGGTGGGGTCCAGCGATAAGATAACAGGTAGCACAATCTGGACCCTGTCACCTGTCAGTGATTCTGCTTTCGAGTCGGAAAGGGAAAGAAGAAAGGACGAAAAATGGAAAAGAATCAAATCTGGGCACAGTCACGATATCTGACGACTCGAAAACATATATGAAGACGTCTCCAGATTCTCGGTTACCGGAACTTTTCTTTTCTTTTCTTTTCGCTTTAATGGAGTGACGGGTTTCCAAGACTTCCATACATCCTGTGTGGCGCCTGTCTTGGGGGGGGAGGGGGGGTGGGGCCTTTCTCAGCTGCCCAGCGCCACGCTGCGGGGTGGCATAGGCGATGTGTCAGGGAGCTACGGCTGTCCATTGGAGAGATTCCAGAGACTGGCGGGTGTATTGAATCCCTCCCTTCCCTCCCTTGACGTCATGCCAACAGAACAACCCCGGAAATCTTGGAAGGCCTCAGGATTCTGGTCGCATTCGGGAGCATCCGTTTTAAATGAAATGCACAGAGACCCTGGCCCAATTTTGTTGCCTACCTACTGTATACCTCTCCAGGGATTAGAAACGTTAGCTCGAAACTTAGCCCCACGTCTCGATTAATCATTGGATTACGCTACCGATCCGTACTTTTCCACCTATTTTATATAGAGAGGTATAAACCTAAATATCGCTACTAGGACTAACGAGGCTAACGTCACGCTAATTAAAGCTATTACTAGATTCCTCACGATATTCTACGAAAGACTCTAACTTTAACTTATTATAACTTTATTAGTTTTATACTAATCTGTATTTTAAAGATACTATTAGAATCTTTAAAAGAAGCTCTTTCTAATATGCCCGCTAATACCGCCCTATCTTCCCTGCGTTTATCTAACGCTAACGCCGAAGATATCGAGATTTAACGCCCTTTAACGCCTCTTTTATGGCTTCGGCGGCTTCCTATTATCGACGACTCCCCTAACGGAGCTACGCTATATAGGAACGGAAGTATCCCTCGGCCTCCTGCCTCTCCCTATACTAAACGATAAAACCGGGTTAATAACCGTTCTATTAAAGCCGCTCGTTAAGACGCCCTCCTGCTAATTTTATAGGCGGAAGCCCCGTAGAAACGCTTTAAGGAGCTCTTTAAAGACTTAAAGCTAGAGCTTCGGGGGCTCTGATATATAGTAGGCTAAAGCTATAGCCGTATAGCTGCTACGGCGTCTTAGACTATCGGCTAAAGGGTCACGATACGTTAAGTCTAGTACGCCTGCCAGGCTAAAGCGGCCACGCCTTAAAGGTTTAATACGCGGAGGAAGAAGATTAGCACGCCTTTACGACGTCGGATATACGAGTGGATTCAGGAAGACTAATACCACCGTATATATATATAGGGCGACCTACGCTTTAGTATGCTTAGCCTCTCCTCGTGTAGCGATACGGCTATATAGTCTACGATAAAAGATCTTAGGTATTCACGTCGTATCCGCCTATATAAGATCTATCTCGCGGAAGAATATAAACGTAAGCGCCTAACCTTCGCTATAGATATACTAAAGCTTTTCCTAACGCCTAACGATTAGGTAAATAATCCTATCGTGATAGCTAATAAGACCTAGGCTATAAACGATCCGCTCTAGAAGTAATAGATAATTGTCTATAATATAGAACGTCCTAAAGACTTCCCACTGCTTTATCGGAACACCGAGGGTTAGATATTCTGGGGCTCTATTACAGGGCGTATAAAGGGGCCCTGCTATATCTGGCCTAAGGAATATAGAGGCGTTAACGGGGATAGATTCGTTAAATTTATCTATCCGAAGATCCTACGATTTATAGAAGATCGTCTTCTGTATAGGATATATTAGCACGACGGCGCCCCCTTATACCGATCCAGGAAGGTTAAAAAGTGGCTTAACGATCGTGATATTATACTACTAGACTTCCCCCCCTACTCTCCAGACCTAGCTCCTATAGAGCACGTCTAGTTCTTTATAAAGAGCTGATTAAGTATTAATATCTATAGCTGTAGTGGATAGGAGGGGAGAAGCTAAAGGTAGCTATCGAGGCTGCATAGGAGGCTATTAATAGGAGCTTTTTAGAGCGTTTAGTTCGTACGATGCCCTACCGGCTATATTAGTGTATTAAGAGGGATAGGGATAATACTAATTTTTAACGATAGTGTTAAGGATATTATTAAGGGAATTGATTTTTTTCGTATAGATATAGGTACTTATAAAATAGGCAAATATGTTATATGTTTGGTTGTACTATGACCTGTAGGGGTCCCCTGGTATCCTAGCCAGTTATATCAGATTGTATACGAGCTAACGTTTCTAATCCCTGGAGAGGTGTACAGTATATAGTCTGGGGCACGGATACTTGCCACTTTCTGGGCCCGCACAATGGGTTCTGCAAGAACAGAACCAGGCTCGGTTCAGCAAACAAAAAATAGGCCGAATTCAGTTGAACCGTCAGACCATCTCAAAGGATAATTTTCATTTCCGAATATGTCATGTAAAACCTATTCAGACCATTTCGCCAAGTTGTTGATGGATAGTAATGTGTAATCCCTACCTATATAACATATAACAAAAGGAAGGCTCCCGCAAGTGACCCTTGTTCGCTAATTAATGGCCCTCCCTCTTCAATGCCCACTCAACCGCCGCCTTGACATCGTCAACCAACATCTTGGGCTTGTGCGCAGGCTCCCCCCTCTCCGGCCTCCAGACACCAGTCCTGACCAGTACTGAAGTCCACTCGGTCCCCTGGGGGCTAGCAAACTCGTTGGCCCCTCGAATATCGCTCTCAGGGTTATCACCGACCATGTAAACCCTCCTCAACGGCGCCATCTCCTTCCCACTCATCTTCCCCATACTCAGGATCTTGGCCCGATGCTCGTTCAGCACCCTCTCCGCAAACCGATATGTCTCGACGAAAGGCTTTCCGAAAGACGTACGCACGAGCTCCTTCCCACCCGTCACCCGAGCCCACACCCCGTCCAGCGCAGCCTGGAACGCCCCCTGCCCGAACCGCGGCTGATGGTACGTCGTCGACCAGAACAGGTCTGAGTTGGAGAACACCACCGGCGGCTGTCCGTCCTGCTGCCAACCGTCGTTGGGCAGGCTCCGGTCCCCGTTCTTGGCCGAGTACGTCCCCAGAATGCCCTGCCGCGAGACGAGAAGGTCTACTATGATCTGTATGTCGAGCGCCCAGTCGCGCGGGTCGTTGAACACGAGGATGGCATCGATCTTGAGGGCAGTGCTGTCGTGCATGTGCTCTCCCGTGTGTAGGGGGAGGGGGAGCGGATGGGCGCTCCCCCCGTAGACAGACTCCATGAGCGCGTCGAAGGGCCAGATGTCGGGGTGGTCGCGTAGGATATCTGCGGCCGTCACGACGCTCTTGAATCCGTAACTGTTTTGTTATTTATTCGCGACACAGTGTCAGCCGAAAAAAACCCAACCACTCCCCCCCCCCCCCCCCCCCCCCCCCCAATTCCCCGATATGAGGGACCCGGATGCGTTTGTGGTCAAATTAAACGGGCTCTTTCGCCCAAGTTTTCGTCTTACCTGTAAGCAATCTCGCGACATTTTTGCACGTCCGCACCGGTCACGAACACAGTCTTGTCGCCCAGCCCTTGGGGGCCGCGGGTCAGTTCTTGGAACGGCGTGTGCGATTGGACGAAATTGTCGACCGTGAGCTCAACCCCCAATTTGGAGCTCAGGTCGTTCACCCTATCCCTCTCGAGTTTGCCTCCGCCATTCGTCAACAGGATAAAGGGGATGTTGTTGTCCTGCAAGTACTTCAGAGATTCCTGCGCACCCGGTATGGGTTTGGCTACATGCAATAGGACGCCGTCAATGCTGTGCAAGTGTCAGCGCCATCTTCCTGCTCATCGTCCGCTTGTCTGGGATATTTGTTGGTGTATCCTGAGGTCATCGAAATCAGATGGTCCCCAGAATTTAAAGACACGTAAAGGCATATAGGAACATACTCAAAGGCAAAAGCGAAAGATGGAGCTTCGCCGGTATGGAATACTGGCTCTGACGGTTCATGCGATCTCAGCTTGGTACTCAACCCTCGTGAAAACGCGACCCCGCCTTGGGGCTTCCGATGCCATTGATGAATGAGCCCACGATATTGGGCACTGCCGCTGCCGCTGTTTATACTGCCATAAAGACCAGTGAGTCGTCTCGCACCAGGCCTAGCGGCTTGTGCCGTACATCGAGGCACAGAGGCTAGAGCCCGGGGTGATGACTTCATCTTCCCAAGAGCATCTAAAATGAGCTCTTTCCTGAATTTTCGTCTGACTGGGGACTCGAACAAACGGCACAACAGACGTTATCAACAATCGTAACAGCAATTGGTCGTTGATGATGGTGTTGTGAAGGAGGTTCTATCACGAGGTTGGGACGGGCAGGCACCTTTGAGTGACGAGGTCCACTCGGTGAAAAGACCCACTTCGGTGAAGGAGACCAGCGGTCCCGACCGAGGTCCTTGCAGAGCGAAGTGCGGAAGCACAAACCCGTCTCATCAACATATTGCAACATGAAGCTCCTCCTGATACTGACTTTGATTTACATGCAGCGGAGTGGTGGTATTACACGGTAGCTATCCTACCTAATCCTGGCCGTGGCTTTTTCTCCCTCTTCTCCCTCTTCTCTCTCTCGTCTACCACTGAACTGGTATGCATACAGGCTCCCAGCGATCTCCTCTCTTCAATATACACAATTTATACATTGTACAAAAGTAATCTCCCTTTAGTTCTTTGCCCATTTACCGGTCCAATCCTTCATATGGTCAAGGATCAATTTCGCTCCCGCCTGCGGAGAATGTTGTCTCCCTAGCGCCTCGACGAAATCGCCCTCCGGATCCATCAGGTAGAAGTAGATGCTGTGGTCCACCAAATAGTCCTGTCCCGGCTTTACGTTCTGAGGTGTGCTGAAATACACCCTATACTTCTTGCACATGGCCTTGATGTCGTCGTACGAGCCCGTCAATCCGATAAACCTGGGGTGGAACTCGGCCAGGTACTCCTTCAAGATGCCGGGCGTGTCCCGTTCAGGATCGCACGTCACGAAGACGGGTAGGATCGCGCCCGGTCTCTGTTCCTCGACAATATCAAACATTCGCGCCATCTTGTCAAGCTCGTCGGGGCAGATGTCGGGGCAGTGCGAAAACCCAAAGTAGACCTGAAAAGAAACAAAACCGTCAGTCATCTGGTGGGTATTCGTATTCGCGCACTCCTCGCATGCGACGGTGCTACTCTTCCTCTCGACATACCAAAGCGTAGCGGCCCTTCATATCCTCGCTCGAGAATGGGTTGCCGTTCTGGTCGATGAGCTCAAACGGTCCGCCGACCTTTGGCTTGCCGATGCCCTTGGTCGCGTCGGCAATTCGCTTCCGCTGCATACGCTGCTTCTCGTACTCGAAGTACCACACCAGACCACCAGCCGTCATGACGAAGAGCAGCCCAGCTTTCCAGGAAAACGGCTGTCCGGTTGTTTTTTGTCAGCTCAATTGTCTCTGGGGGAACCGTGACCTGGAACGGGGAACCCGAGGGAGACCACCTACCCCCGACTTATACCGGCTCTTTGCCTGCTCAATTGTCTTGTGCGTCTTTGTCCTCTTCTGGAATTGATCTTGCCTGGGGAGCATCGGATTGGTTGCGATGGTCGGCCGACTCGATTTGGGAGCTGCCACATGTGAAAGGCATCTTCGGCATTGCTGGGCAGGGCTGCCAAACAAGCTCCTGAGGAGGGTTCTCGTAGGCGCTAATGCGGGCGACATCATGGCAACGCTGTTCCGGGCTAAACGGGGGAAATAATTATAACACTCGATTATCCAACAAAAGTCGCGAATGGCCGTGACATCGTAAGAGCTAAGATCTTCCAAACGCTACTACAAGTGACTTGGGAAGCTTTGGCTTTTTTGTGCTTGGCTTACGAAGTACATCTGGTTGGGAGAATTATCGGAGCTCGGAAGAACAACCTTCCGGTTATATTATTCAGCCAAAGCAGTCGTCCCCATTCCTCGGTGTCGTCCCCAGTGTCTTGTTCACCGAGAGTGAACATCACAAAGCGTGTCGGTATCAAGCGCGCGCAACTCAACACTTCTTTTCATCTTAATCTCATCCCCACAACTCATATACAACACCTCTCTCTCCTATTTTAACCACAGTCGACAAAGATTCTGCTCTAATTTCAGCCTTTCTTTTCATCTACCAGGAATCAGACTTGAGACTGAAATTTTGTTGATATGTCTTCCTCTGGTCTCGACCAGCAGGAGGCAGGTTCCGGTGCTGGGCCGGCAGCCGGAGGAAATGCCATGCAAGATGCAGATCAAGAAATGGCCGATGTGCCTTTTCAAGACAATTCACATGGGACAATACCATTTGGCCAATACGGCCACACCGTTGCTCGCTTTCAACCACCTCCCGATCTAGTGGAACCGCCTCCTTCTCCTCCTCCACCACCACCACCACCGCCACCGCCACCGCCAACAACAACACAAACTACACAGCCGTCTTCCAACTCAACACCAGCGCCTCCACAGATCAACGTCCCGGAATCAACAGAGACATCGACTGTGGCTTTGGTGGGGAAGAAGAAGGGTCAAGCAACCGTCAAGAAGACGCCTAAACGCCCAAAAGGTGCCTCGAAGGGAGGAAGGAAACCCAAACCCAAGAAGAAGCAAGGCACGTCGGCCACTTCTTCCACTCTGAAGGAAGCGGCAGATGAGGCCCCGTCACCAAGCGGCTCTGAGGACGAAGAGGGATCGGATAACGGGCCTTACTGCATCTGTCGCGGACCCGACGACCACCGATTCATGATAGGATGCGACGTCTGCGAAGACTGGTTCCATGGGGAGTGCGTCAACATTGCAAAGAACATCGGCGAGAATCTCATAGAGCGTTTTGTCTGTCCCAACTGTACAGACACGAGCCGCAACGTCCAGACCCTGTTCAAGAAGACGTGCTCCTACCGCAACTGCGTGAAGCCCGCCCGCCTCTACGGAGCTCCCGACAGCAGGAGCGTCTTTTGTTCGGATGAACACCGCCAGCTCTGGTGGGAGAAGATGATTTCCGCCTTGCCGAAGAAGAGCTCCGAAAAGGCGTTTATGCGGGACGCGCTTACGCAGGAGGAGTTCACGGCCCTTCTCAGTAGCGACCTCATCCAAGTGGACGAAAAGGAGGGAACCTGGAAGGTCACTAGCCGTCCGTTTCACCCGCCTCAATCTGAAGGTAGGTGTTTTCGTCTCCATACTCGACGCTCGGAGAAATTCCATTGACACTCACACCTCCCCCCCCATCTTCCCTAGACGAGTCCTTCGAGGCCAATACCTCTCTCCCTCCCGGTCTTCTGGCCGCCGAAGAAGAGCATCTCATCCAGACATCGGCCGCAGAGCGGTACAAGATGGGTGAAGAGATCGTACTCTGCCAAAAGATGCTTCAACTCCTCGACATGGCGTCGGAACATCGCAAGGAGCTCATCCAGGCCAAGAAATTTGACGACTCGGCCTGCGGTTACGATTTTCGCCTCGACACCGTGGGCGTCCAGGCTCCCTTTGCGCACTGGCTCGGCTCTGACGAGGGCAGGGAGGTGTTCCGGACCGGGACGCTCGCCCACGGCATCGTCCTTGCGGGCGACGACAAGAACATATGCGACAAGAAGAGGTGCAAGCCGCACCAGGGCTGGTTTTCGATCCACAGTAGAGATGTGCGGTATCAGATGAAGCTCCTGGCGGCGGAGGCGCAGAAGCAGCTGAACAGGGAGAGGGAGATTCGGGAAGCCGCTTTGGAGAGGAAGTTGCGGAATGCTCGTGAGGGGAATCGAGTCTTGTATCATGACCAAGCGGCTACTCTTATTGAATCATGATGACCGGACATTCTTGCCGTTGGACCAAGCGCTTGATGTGCAGCGTACATTTGGGGTTCGCCATCGTTCACCAAGCAAACGGATGATCCCCTTTTTTCTTCTCTTGCTTCTGCCTGTCTTCACCTGGAGATGGTCCTCGATAGGATATGAAAGAATTATGACTGTTGCATGGTTTGGAACGACACACACACATGTATGATGATTGCCAGGTGGCTAGGCAGATCAACCGGGATTTCATGACATTTATTGCTTGGATGACGAAAAAAAAAAAAAAAGTAAAATGTTTGAGAGGCCAACCCAAAGGGTGGCCCAAGAACAACAACAAAAACATGATACCGCCCCTCAATGCTCTCTCCATGCCGTGTGATTCCTCTCTCGTTAGTCGTAATCATCTGTATGGTAAATCAGGAAACGCCGTGCCCCAGCTCTAAGCATCTAGGTTCAAATTCTCCAGCATAGTATCGATCTTGTCCAGCAATACCTGATAGTTGATGGCGTCCGAAGCAAACTCATCCTCTGCGACTTCTCCATCGAGTGTCGCGACACCGCCTTCACCAGATTCTGCATCCTCTGGCTTCGTGACACCAAGCGAACCTGACAAGGCCACTTCCTCCTCGTCCGGCCCTTCTCCTTGGGGTGATAAAACATCAGCTACATCTCCGGCGTTCGCCGTGTCCTTCCCGTCCATGAACTCTTCCAATCCGGCATCCTCGAAACGCAGGCGGAACCGTTCGGATAGGTAATAGCGGACATCATCAAGCAGCACAATCGTATCCGTCTCCTGGCGCGACTTGAGCCGCCCGGCGCTCTGCTTAATTAACTCGGCGAACTCGGGCTCGTCGATGTAGTCTTCCAGCCTGTAAGCGAGGTAGCGTGCGGCGAACTCCTCCAGGCGCTGCACGTTGAGTTCCCAGGCGGCGTTGGTGACGTCGTAGATGTTGATGGGCTCCACCTCGACCTTCTCATTCTCTTCCCCTGGCTCTGCTGTGGCGGCGCCGTGCGTCCTATCGACGAGGAGGTTATTGTTCCCGCTGCCAAGGGTGCTGATGACCTGCACGGCCTTGGTCTTGAGCTTGTCGAGGAACAGCATGTCGGCTGTATAGAGGAGGTCCAGGGCCAGCTCGAGCGGGCAGTCGGACTTTCCGGTGTAGAGATAGGACAGGACGATCTCCAGCACACCAGGCGGGCAGTCTAGTGTGATGACGTGGAGGTGCTCCCCTACTTGGCCCTCCTTGAAGGAGGAGGAGAACATGGTTTCGAAATAGGGGCTACGCACTAGCATGGCCTTGTGGACAGGGTAGACCACAGATCTCCTGGTCTTCTTGGAGATATTATGATCAGGGGCAGGACCAACGGGGATACCGTTGTGGCGAGGCGCTGGCGCAGCAGTTTCCTCATCCTCGTCTTGAGAATCCTCCTCGCCTTGCTCCTCCGCGGCCAAGAGACAGTCGGCAAAGATGGCATTGTCGTGGCGCCACCTGATCTCTCCAACCTTGTTGGAATCGACAATCATCTTGTGGTCCAGGACGTTCTCCCGGAAAAAGGCATCCATCTGCTGCTGCGCGCGGTTCACCTCGTCCTGGTACCGTTGCCGAGCGAGTCGCCGGTCGGTGGTGAGAAGCGAGTCCCAAAGCCTATCAAGCTCAAGCTGCTTGCTGATTTTGTCGGCACTTGTGAGAATGTCCTCCTCGGTTGCCGTGCTACGAGAATCCGTCAGATCTTGCGGGAGGTCGCTCAGGTAGAGGTACTGAATAACGAGCCAGAAGGCTGCTGACGGAATGGCGGGTGGGAGTTTCCAAAACGTGTTGTCTGACGCGTCCAATAGCTTTCTCCTGAAGTAGGGTGATCTCGCCGCGAGAATGAATTTGTGCAGTTCGAAAGAGTCGGAGGCAGCAATCAAAGTGATGTCTGCGGTCTTTGGTGTCTTCATAGTGAGTAAAGATGTGATGTGTGACGACCAGGGCTGTAAGGGGTCCGCGGACTTTGAAAAGTCGTATGAGAGAAGCAAGTTCCTGATCCTGTCATTAAGGGCATTATATATGCAGCGCTCTCCCTGGAAGGTATTCCGTTCAGCCAGGGCACCTACGGGTTGCTGTGGTCAGTAATGGTCGAGTACCCATGTCCCCCGTGGTGCTGACGGCCTCTGACTGACCAGATTCAAGTAATAGCTGAACCAGCTCATAATGTCCACACAGGCTAGCCTTTGTTCCAAGGGGAGTCAGCTATACACAAATCCCAAGTCATTCCTAACTGCTTGGGGGTCCTCGAACGGGTGCATACCACGATGAGCGGGGTGTAATCGAACTGATCTTTGCCGTTTATGTTCACACCGGCAGAAATCATTTCCTGACATTGCCTGAGATCCCCCCTTCTGCAGGCGAGCAAAAAGTCGTTGAAGACTTCTGACTGATCCAAGGGATTCTCGTCTCGAAGGACACCACTCTTGATGAGCTGATGTTCGTTATGGAGCTGTGCTTCCAGCTCGCCTTTGTGAAGGACCATGACGGGCAAAAGTAGAAGTATGCAGAAGGAGAGGATATCGATGTACTATAAAATCAGAAAATAAGATAAAGAAGAGGAGGGACGAGAAGGCCCGGGGATGAAGTTATGGTATTTTATGGATGTCAGTCGGTACGGATAGTCATGATTTAGAAGTGAGGACTCTACTAACGTGAGGACTTAATCCGCCACCCCAACTAACGCCGAACGGGAGGTAGTTTGGGTTGACGGCCCCACAAAGCCCCCCTTGATACCTTGGTACCTGGGTATAGGTACGGATTACCTAACGTTCGTAGCTTCGTCCGATGTCGCCGCGTCTGTCAGACAGATTGCTTCGGGATTATAATGATCCGATTGTTCTATCGAGACCAGCGACCTCAGAGAATAAGGTACCTTTTAGCCAGCCACCGATAGACGTCTTTTGATGCCGGCCTCATTCGCACCAGCAGTTACGGATGGACAAGTCCGATGTTGGGATATGAGAGGAATCACGAGGAGCTCCATTAATAAGGTCGGATTCGCGACTATCTCGACGACTCGTAGAGCATGGCGAGGCCCCATATGTGTTGCAGCGGAGAGGCCATGCGTTTGTAGTCGCGAAAGATGCCCTAAAACGCTCGCAGGGTGTTGGATGCGAAACTGAGTCTACGGTTCGCGTCCTTCAAAAAGCGCACGGTCGTGCTTGGCAGAATGGATGGCTCTTATTATGGTAAAAACGCCCGCCTGAAGGAGTATAATTCCCGACTTGCTAAGACAAGCAGAATTGAATTCGAATTGTTTTGCAGCGGGTTAAACCGCTAAACACTTGTTTGCTGATGCGATCGAGCAGACCATCCCTACCAATTCGGCTTCCCCAGAGTGTGACACAAGGGTCTAGGTTCCGCACGCTTATAAGCAGCACCATTTCAGTCAAGTGTCTGGTTTTTAAAGCTTTGAAACTGAGGTCTTTTGGCAGAAGTCGGAACAACGTAACTGTGAATTAAAAATGGAGGACGGGTTTCGGGTTGAAGGGTACGGAGTGCCTTACCTAAGCGGCATGATAAGAGGTAATATAACGACCCACTTCTCGGGGTTGCCGTGGCACCGCGCCAATTGTTTACACTAGTACCAACGGAGCTTCCATCGGTGGCCTAGAGCGAATCAAGCGCGGGCACAAAGTTGCACAGCACCGTTACACTTCTCCATTAACTTCACACCTCACACTTCACACCACAGTCAATACCATAATCCTAACGACTAAGGTAAGTCAGTACTAACCAAACAGGCTTCTTTGAACATTTGACGACCCTTTTCCCATCTATGGAAGTGGCCATTTGGGTATTCTGACCATTGTCTGTCAACCCTATCGTCTCACCATGACGACCGAGAGCGACAAGTACGAGGTGCTCGAGAAGATCGGTATGTTCACCGTGCATTACAATTCCACTTGGCTCAACCATCTTTGTACATGCTAATAATCAATACTCTTTCAGGCCATGGCTCCTTCGGTGTCATCCGAAAGGTCCGGCGCAAGAACGATAGCCTCGTGATGTGCCGGAAGGAGATCAGCTATCTGAAAATGTCCGCCAAGGAGCGTGAACAGCTCCACGCAGAGTTCCAGATTCTCTCCCATCTTCGACATCCGAACATTGTCGGTTACTATCACCGAGAACATCTCAAGTCGACTCAAGATCTTCATCTCTACATGGAATACTGTGGCAATGGCGATCTAGGCAGGGTCATCAAGAACCTCGCGGCCAAGGGGGAGCGAGCTCAGGAGTCCTTTGTCTGGAGTGTCTTCTCTCAGCTTGTGACGGCCCTTTACCGATGCCACTATGGTGTGGACCCCCCAGAAGTGGGCAGCAACGTCCTTGGCCTCTTCACAACTGCCTCCCGACCAAAGGTGCCTGCTGGCACCATGACTATCCTTCACCGGGATCTAAAGCCCGAAAATGGTAGGATCCACCCCCCCCTGTCCCTTCGACTTGGGGTTTTCGGAGTTTGATGGTATGAGACTGAGACTGACTCTGGACTATTTGTAGTCTTCCTTGACGAGAACAACTCGGTCAAGCTCGGCGACTTTGGCCTGTCGAAGATGATTCAATCCCACGATTTCGCGTCCACCTACGTCGGAACGCCCTTTTACATGTCCCCGGAGATTTGTGCGGCCGAAAAATACACCCTCAAGTCGGACATCTGGTCGCTAGGCTGCATTATTTACGAACTGTGCGCACGAGAGCCGCCGTTCAATGCCAAATCGCACTTCCAGCTCGTCCAGAAGATCAAGGAAGGAAAAGTAGCGCCTCTCCCGGACATCTACTCCCCCGAGCTCATGGGCACCATCAAGGACTGCCTTCGCGTCAACCCAGACCGCCGACCCGACACGGCCCAGCTCCTCAACTTGCCCGTTGTCCGGTTGATGCGGAAGGAGAAGGAGGTCGTTGAGCTCAACAAGGTTCTCAAGGCAAAAGAGGAATCCCTCAAAGTCAGAGAGCAAGAAATGCAGCGCAAGATAGAGGGCTTCGAGGCGGAGAAGAACTACACGAGGCAGGAGATCGACAACGCGCTACGGAGGGAATGGGAAGTTAAGGCCCGCTTGGAGATTGATCGCCACGTCCAGATGGAGATGGAACGACTGCGAAAACGGTACGAGGACGAGGTGCAGGCCCGAGTTCAAGAGGAGCTGCAGAAAAAGGCCATGGTCGCCGCTGCCGCTGCCGCTGCCGCTGCCCCAACCTCTACGCCAGCTCCAGCGCCAGCCCCAACCACCCTCCAGCCAGAGCCGGTGCAAGAAACAGACTTGTCATCTTCTTCTGGCAGGTCCGATTACCCTTACTCCTCTGTCGGTCACACCAGCGGAGAGGGCGACATCTCTTCTGCCACCGACCTCACCGACCTCTCAGACCACAGCCCTGAGGTCCCAACCATGGTTTCCAACATGAAGAAAATCTCCCGCACGCCTTTCGGCCGTGCTCAAACCATGTTCGCGGGCAACCCCGTCGGAACGCCGATGGACGTTGAAATGGCATCCCCTTCTCCCATGGCCATCGCGTCGCTCTCACTATCGCCCCGGCGCAACGAGGCTACCAAGCCTCCGACTGCACACCCGGCTAACATCTTCACCGCCAACGCAGCCGCCACCGGCGGCCCTGCCGACACTCTTTGGAACGTGCCGCGTGAGCCTCTTGTCATCGACTCGGATGACGACGACATCATCCCGTCTCCCACTCGGAATATCAAGTCGAGACAGAACCCCTTCAACGCCAGGAACCGGCCCATCCTGTCGTCGCAAAAGACGGCGCCCGTTCCCCGCCTCAGGTCGAAGCTGTCAGGCACGGCGCTGAACTTGAACACCAACAAGTCTCTCCCGACAGTTCCGACTGATCGGGGACGTAGTGGGGGCCTCGGACAACAACAGCCGGAGCGATGCCCCTCGCCCATCCGCCGGGTGAGTAAGATCCCCTCGGCCACGAATTTGCAGGCGGCGTCGGCGGCGGCGGCGGCGGCAGCAGCAGCCCACAACGGCGGCAGCGGCAGCGGTGACGCGGCAGGCAGCGGCCTCACTCGGAAGGCGTCCAACTCCAAGAAAGACCCGGAGTCTCTCGGCAAAATGGCAGCGAAGAACAACATCAGGGGCAGGACCCTGGTGGAGCTTCAGCAGGCGCGAGCAGGCGGCCGGCCGCTCTCGGCGCTCCCCGGGGTGGAAAACACGAGCCCGAAGCGCAACTTCAAGGACCGCATCGCTGGTCGTCGGTCCAGTGCTGAGGCACCAGCTGCGGTGTGGGACCCCGAAAGAGACGAGATGCCGAGCCCATTCCTCGAGCGGAAGAAGCAGCCCCTGATTCGGGCGTAGACTCTCTTCTTTTCCTCTGCTTCTTCCTTTCGAGACGACAGACCTTGGCGAGACTGCAAACATGCTTTTCTCAGAAGGGGTTACGTCCTCTACCATTCTAAACTACACTGCCTCGGGTCTCTACACCCCTGTGTCGCATATTTTCCTTTGTCTTCTGGAGATGGTGGGGAATGACCAGAAGGAGGGAATTCCACAAGGAGGAGTTTGTGGTGGTGATGTGTGATGACATGTTTTACACTGGGAGTTTTTTGTTTTCACTTTTTCGTGCCCAACCATGGGATATCTTGTCCGGAGCTGTCGACATCATGCAAGACACGCTCTTCGAGGGGTGGGTGGAATGGAGTGGACGGGGTGAATGGAGGAGGAGAACTGTAACAGAAGGACATGCATGACCAGGCGCACGGCGTTGGTGTTGGACCTGCAGGCACGACTGTGTCTTTCTTTCTCACTCCTTTTTACTCTCTCTTCTTTTTGTTTTCTCTGAGCTATCTGGCCTTTTTTTTTTTTCTTTCTTTTTTTGCTGGTCTGAGGTCTGAGGTCTTTGAGGTCTTTGGTGGCAGGGCAGCACGTGTTGGACAGGGCGTGTTGGTCTCGCCGAGGTTCTTCCCATTGGACTAGGAGAAGGGTGTGCGTGCGTACATGCGGCATTTGGGGTTTATAGATTCCAAGAAAAAGAAGCGAGATCATGAAGCCACATGTTATGCAAGGTCCATCACTTTCTCGCGTGTTGTTCCCTTCCTCGGTGAGGATCGACGACCAGTGTCTTGGTTTTTTTGTCTTTACGTTGCTAGTCGCCCCTGAGCATGCGCATCGGAGGTGGCTCTAAGACATCGCTTCTTTTCACGTTCATCTGTGGAATTTGCGGGTTTTCTTTTTTATGATTTCTTTATTCAGATGCATTCCCGTCCATCTCACCATCATCGTGTGGGAGGGTCGGCAAGAGTCAGCCCTGGGCTGCCATGTGGTGTAATTGGAGCAGAGCTTGAGAGCATGAGTATCATGATAAAACCGAGCTTCGTTTGCATTTTCTAATATGGGTTAGAATAATAAATAATATCCCTCTGCACTGGTGAGCCTCTTCCCAAGGCGTGTAGCTGCCTGATTGTCTCAACGCCATGCAGTCGGAATACCCATTCTATTAATTGCATCGTCTTCTCCCTCGCCTAGCTTGAGCTTTGCAAACCCCAACCCGGCGCATTAGCCTCGGGATCCCGCATTGCTGCATAAGCGAGTTGAGGAGCTATTGTTGCTGGCACTGAACCACAGGGGGAGGGGGGTTTCCTGGGTTTGTTTGGCCTGTTAGTTTGGTCAAATGTCTCATTGCTATTCTATTCCTTAGATTTACAGTTTCCGCACCGCACAGAGCTCTCCCGCCTCCTTGCTTTTCCTGTCGAAACACTAATCATCTCATAATCCTGTGTGGGGTGAATGTTCAAGGCCTGGGGTTCTTCGAACGGCGTGGGATCGTCATGGCCCATGGCCTATGGTCTCTCTCTTCCCAGTAGTATTGCTTTTTCCAACCCCCCCCCCCCCCCCCCCCCCTCTTTTCATATCGGTTAGGGAGCCGCAGCGTGCTTTGGCCAGCGACTACTGCATGCCAACGCATTGCATACCGTCTTTGCTCTATGTAATTCTCGACACGGACTCTCTCCTTTCCGTGGCTCGAGCTTGAAGTGGCAGCTCTTTCAAGTAGTCGGGGGGTGAGAAGCGCCCACCTCCACCGGTCGAGCATGCAATAGAGCGACACACCGAGAAACACAACACCAAGACAAATGAACGAGCCTTTCGTCTCTCGTCTCTCGTCTTCGTCTAGTCACACTTTCGCACTCGAACCTGGAGTCGGTTGTCTCGGGGAACTGAAATGAATGGCTTCAAGACACCGAGCCACGAACTGCGGGCGGCTGTGACACCCGGCGGACAGAACCGGGCGATGGACCATTATCGAGCCGCGTGAAGAGATGAAACCTCCGGGAAATGCTGGTCGACGCCTTGTGACAATGCATGTGGCGTCACACGTCGAAAAAGGGTTTTGACGGGTTTTCGAGCCGGCAAATTACGCGAGCCTCGAGAGGATTGGACCAGCCGCAGCCATCATTTTCATCCAACCCTTGGCCCGTTCAAGCGACTTGAGCAGTGAAGATCATTCTATTTTCGTACTATCAAGTATGTGTGTGTGATATGCTCATTGTTATTATTGTTATTAAACACCCATCGTCATTCCAATGCCTCACGCCTGTGATGTTGAACAAAATTGTCTCCAAACATTTCCAACATTCTGGGCGTTGGTTACGCCTTGTCTCGCTCCCTTATTGCGCATTTGTAGGGGACTCTCCCGGGTCTGTTCCGCGGAAAGGTTGGCGGTGTAGTCCGTGCCGGGGCCCATTGGAGCAGCTCGGCACTTGACGCAGCACGGAGCACCCTCGTGTCGATCTCTTGTCATTGACCTTGGTCAATACATACAGACCGGCCGGTATCTCTTCTTGTCATGACGCTCCGAATCAAAGTCTCGTCCTCGTCAGTGGTACAAACCTTGTCGTCCCTTCATGGGACGGGACCTCGACAGCCATGCGTCCACCCCATTGATACTAGCGAGATACCATTGATATTCAGGGGAGCCGACATGTCTTATTGACTGGCTACCTGGCGCCACAAAGCGTATTCTCGGTCTGATCAGGAGGAATATTGGCGGGAGACCACGGCAATCAGCATGGTCTCTTTGACCGGCCGGGAGTCGCGGGACATGCCGACGGCAGAGGATAGTCCGCGCAGGGGTAAGGGCCTGGCTGGCCTGCCCTGTTCTCTTGGCTTCGAGTTACCCGCTCGCCTCGCGCTCTCGGTATGCACAATGCTCGAGCCTGGACCGGCCAGAACTGCATAAGGCGAGGGATTATCTGCCAGGGGAAGGCAAGGCAAAGGCTTA
Source organism: Sodiomyces alkalinus F11 (assembly GCF_003711515.1). NCBI lineage: Eukaryota > Fungi > Ascomycota > Sordariomycetes > Glomerellales > Plectosphaerellaceae > Sodiomyces > Sodiomyces alkalinus. The sequence goes on along the minus strand of NW_021167089.1, from coordinate 649,221 downwards.
TAGATCTCCCTGTCAGTGACCCCATACGTATGTACGACGTACGAAGGACGAAGTGCTTCCCGTCTATGTAGGTAATCAGCCATCCAGCCGCCATTTTTTGTTTAGGACTTAATAGGGAGACCTCACCTTTCAATATTAAGACCTCACACATAGCATTTTAGTGGGGCCATGTCGCCGCCGCCAAGATACATATATACCGCACCCATTTTGTATGTACACATTATGTAGAAAATCGCAGGCGACAACGTATTGCTTCCCACACCGTAACTCTGAATCCAACCGCCCAATACACCATAAAAATAAGCCACGATATCCTACACGACGTCCTACATAAAATAACCGATTACCGACCCTACGGCTCCGAGCTCCGTAAGGGCGTTTTTCTTTCTAAAAACAGGCGCACGTTATTAAGATTTAGGTATTAATATTAAGTGTTCAGATTAGGTAAGTTATTTATAATGTCGCCTGCGATTTTCTACATTGTATATACGTATATCATAGGCGTGGTACCTATGCAGCTTAGCGGTGGTGTCATGGCCCTACTAAAATTACCATATAATTACGAGGTCTTGATATTGAAACGTGAGGTCTCCCTATCAAGTCCCTATAAGTATGCGGTTAGTACCGCGAAATACGTATGTACGTTCTAAGCTTATCGGGGTAGGAATAAATTCCCTCTGAGGAGGTATGTACATACCGAACCGTACGAAGTCGGTACCTATGTATGGTACCTAAGGTAAGGTAGTTATCACTCCATACGTGTGTACCGCACATCGTTTCTCGTATGTACGTGTTTATTATGTACGTGCTTGTACGTCGTACGGGACCAATACATGGTTTACGATGGAACATCATACTTGTGCAGATCCTACTTTCGAATTCAGACCTTCTTCGCTACCTTGATGCGTGTTGGCCTAGGGGCGACCAAACCGCTGATCTATGATTCGGCTCGACGGGCACAGGAGTGGGGGAACCTGCCCACTCCCCGTGTTCTTCCTATCTTCTCGAACCCCTGAACGAAGTGCTCTTCCCTACTGACGTTTCTACGGGCTGGGAAAGGGGTGGTGGGGCCCATGGCAAGGGGGTTGCATCGCTTGGGTCTTCCGTGATGCTTAGTAGTGGCTTATAAATTCTGATGGCTCTGCGTTGGCGATCTCATTACGACGGTGGAGAGCCCTGCAAAGTCGGATACAAAGGCGCGTGATCACCCTTCTCGAACGGGGGGGTCATACGTTTACATATCTCCCACCCGTCCACTATCCACATTTTTTCCCGTAATGCCCACGGAGGCGGAGACGGAGTTAGGGAATACCGATACGGAGTATATCCTTCAAAAAAGACAACCAATAATATAACGGTTCATCAACCGATACGGAGTAGCCATGTCGAAGCCAATCGTGTTAGACGGTGTTGCCGACGGGAAGTGGTAAAAATATATAGTAGGTATCCGTAGCATAATAACACCCGCCGCACGGCAGAGCACTGGATCTCTCCGGCACGCATCCTCCAACGTCGATGAAGCGGTGAGAGTAGGAACCCTGTCAATATGAGGCGACCGTCACCCCCATCCGTCGAGTCTAAGCGACTCTATTCTAGGGGTTGGTGTCGAGAAGTTGAGAAGTTCGGGATCATGGCTTATTGCCTGTGTCCCTGTTAGGGGAGCGAGTGTGTGTGAATTACTGGGGAAGTACAGGGGTGTGGGAAAAGGAGAGGGTTGGGGGTTTCTTCCCAGGCTTCGCCGTGATGATCCCAGTGGGGAGCAAGGCACGCGAAATACGCAACAATAATCATAAGAAGTACACATACAGTGTAGGAGGACAAAGGCGGGGTTCAATGGGCTCAAATGGTTTCAGTAGGGTCAGCAAAGAGACTGAGCATATTACCCAGGGGCTTGGACTTTCCAGAGCCCATCGAGGATTGTCATCGACATCGAGAAACGCTTGGTGAGCTAAACCGGTTTCTTGTCACCACGAAGACAAAGGTTGCACACACCGGCGATCGGGTAACAGTTATGAAGTTGGATGTCACATTCCCCTCACCACCTCGGCTTGCAAGTGACGAGACTGGGCCATACCTATCTGGTATGTATGCCAGGAGTAACCCTGGATGTTCCATTCTCTTAGAATGAATGCCTTTGAGGCCGGGTCTGATGTCGTTTTCATAGTCTATTTGGCACCGGAGAAATACAACGAGGGATTATAGTTACCAACTGCGTGGCATTCATCGTGAGGCTGTTTATCGGAGCTTTGTCCGCTTATGAACATCTCACCTGCATGTTTGTCCATCTTCTAGGATCTTTTGTCGTTTAAGGCTCGGCCTCAGACACAGCGCAGTGACGATCGCGGCCTATCTAGGGAGGCCACTTCGATGACGATCGTCGAGATGTGCTTACATCTGCGCACAGGTAGATTGTTGTGTGATTAAGGAGGATCACGGAAAGGGAATCTCTTCATGAAAATCACGCGAGGTCTCATTCCACCTAACCATATTCATATGTCATGTGTCTGTTGCAGTTGCGGTGCGTGCCTCTACATGCTCTCCATCCTCGTAGGCATTGGTGATCAGATATTCAAGGGGTCATGACGCCTTGTCAGAATTCGGAATAGCGACCCGCCAGGTTCCAAGGTGAGACGATCAAAAGGACAGATTCGTCTAAGCGTTATGGCTATGAGCAGCCGCAGAGCTTAACCTAGCAGACAAGGGTCTCCCTTGAGACATCCGTTGAAGCTCTGGTCGGTCGCACTTCAATTTACTCCGTATGCCGAGATTGGCAGTACGGAGAGAGCCGAGACAATCAAGTCATGATCAACATCCGCGAAAAGGGAACGCAGAGGCAGAACGCAGAGAACTCCGGTCGCTCGCTAGGAAGCTAGGGCAATCATCAAACCGCCACGATCAAGTTGCTGTGGGTATGTAGGAGTTTCGCTTAGGGAGCGAGTGGTTGATGGAAGAGGACGCCCTCGTGTCACCCACCCCCTTCTTTTTCCCCTCTAGGGCTGTTGCTATCCCCCCAATCAGTGACTGGTGCCGCAAAGGAATTGACAAGGCCGCCACGCCACTTGGGCTAGAAACATCATGTGGCGCATGTGTTCCTGCTCTTTGTACGGATACTTCTTAACTCTGTACTTGTCCTGCAGTATCCGTACCTTTTATTATGTACAACGTATTGTGGCCAGAATCGCTACCGAGTTGATGGGAACGCTTGGCTGGCTGCTGGTATTACCCGGCTCGTCCACCTTCCATGTTGGGCATTCGTGTTCCCACGGTCCGTAGGTTGACCGATGAGGATGTGGTCCAAAATAGGCGGTGTATTGAGTCGCTGGTGTTTAGTGCGCGGAAGCGTACAACGTAAGATCTTTGGCGGGCGTACAAAATTGAATGCATAATGTTGGCAGTCAATGGGTAGGCTACAGCTCCCTCGTCGTATCCGACAGATATACGGGGACGATAATTACACATGGGAGACAATACGGATATAGAGTCCGATTTCTGTCACTCGTCACTTTTAAATCTTTGTAGCCGAGGCGCGCTAAGGGAGTGATGAACCACCGGACGAACACATGGGGACGACGCGTCTGGGTGTGTGCATGTGCCGTGATATATGTATGTAGACACGTAAGGTATCTCTTGGTTGGGGGCGGTACGAGCGGGCGCAGGGGCAGACCAGGGAACGGGGAACGAGGAGCGAGGAACCAGCCGGCGGAATCTTCGGGACGATTTGATGTTGGAGGAATCTCTGGACAATTTGAGCATTGAGGTCCGTGGTTTTCGCGTGGCCAGGGGGTGGGGTGTCTTTGTTTCTCCGTTCCACGTTCCAAGCACATGTGAATGTTAATGCGCCCCTCCCTTTCATCACAGTAGGTACGTTGCACGTGCCTTCAGCACTTCCTTACATTATGTACTTCGTACACATAGAAAGAAAGTGGGATGCATACGTTGTATGAAAGAAGCATGTTTCCAAAGAAACGGATACTATTCGCTTTCTCGGCCTGGTCTAATAAGCGAGTCCGTCGGTGTCATCTCGATCTGCTTTCCCGATGTGCACGTTGTAAAGCTTCGAGTGTAGATCCATGGTGATGGTGACACACTGATGACTGTGCAATAGCGCTCCGCCGATCAGTCAATGTCAGTCCAACCACATACGTTGTACATGGTGGCTGATGCTTGAAATTGATATTAGCCTCCCCTCTGGGATAATTCATTGCATAAGGTATGTACCTTACTGTATGTGTGTACCTTAAGGTATGTACAACGCATGCCAGTATGGTACATACCTGGGCCCATTATTAAGCATGCTGTGCGCCCGTCGGGGGGG
>NW_021167089.1:638612-644896 GCF_003711515.1 Sodiomyces alkalinus F11 | reverse complement strand
TTCAAAACAGCAGGCGTATGGGAGGAAAAAGGGTGTCAAGTTGGAATGGGGGGCTTGGGTTTGTGGGTGGTCAACCAAGTCCGCCGGCATGTTCCATAAACGTTCTACGATTGCAACCAAGGATTGTTCTTTACCTTACACTTACAACGTACACTATATTAACCTGCAGGACGGACCACGCGTTGGCGAGGCCGATCATGGAGCCTTTGTACTTTGTTTGTATTGAGCCGGCTCCCCCTTTCCCCGTCGTTTCTTTTCTTCTTTTCTTCCTTTCTTTTTTAAGTGCCGGTTGTTTATTAAGGGCGCACGTGGAAAGCGGACAGCAGACAGCATAATGCGCTATGCACAAGCTTTGTCAAAAACAGTTAGAAAGCCCCGAGGTGACCTCGTGTCGATGCTCAAAGCGAATGCCCTAAGGAAGGAACGGTGCCAGTACTTGTACAAGTACAACGTAATTAGCGCCGCTTTGGTACTTCGGCATGAGAATGATGAGATGAATCCCTCCCTGTTGGCACGTAGGGTCTGGTCCACACCACCCTCATCCCTTTTCCCTGTCCCCTGTCATGATCGACAGATCCCCAACACGTCTTATCCGATTCTGGCAGTTTACCCCGGTGGTCGATCTCTCTAGTGTCATCCAATGAGGACCGGCGGTTAATTTGGATGGGGTGTCGGCCCAGAAAAGACAAAATGTCGCCACGGCTTGTAGGGTAGAGTTCCGGCAGCACTGAGGTACAAAAAGCCGAGGCGTCCATTCTGATTACAACGTACAACGTACCTACAGTTGTCCGTTGTCCGTTGGTGACAGGCACGCCGGAAGAATTAGAGAACTTTGTTAATTACTAACCAAGCGAACAACCTTAAATTACTTGGTAACGGTATGTTTAATAGTCTAAAAAAAAGAAAGGAAGGTCCTGTACCAGAGTGTGTCTCTACTTAAGGCGTGTATACAAATTAGGTGTGGGACTTAGGTAGCTTATCATGCTTGGCAAGACCCACCGTTTTACTAGCAGAATAAGGTAGTCATCTGTACGTGTACTGGCTCCCTACCTTACGTGTGTGTAGTAAGGCCCCTATTACATCGTCAAAGCAGCAACATGTCCTGTGGCGTGGACGGACTCTCTAAATTGTCTCGCCACGCAACGCCAAACGACTAAGAAACGACACCGTTTCAGAGGTCTCACCCCAGGCCATGATCGCCGTTACAACGGAGTAGCGCCAGCAAGATGACGCAAAGAACGTTACTGTCAATCCCGGATCGACGCGACAGAGCCAGTGGGAATGTCTTGGGTGGGGTTTTCGTTGGTCTTCCAGATTGATTTGCGACCGGCACTCAATCGACCGATGCATCACGGGGGATCAAAAATGGACGTCAAAGCTCACAATGTCGGGAGCCGATTACTAAGGGAAGTGACTTGGCTGCGTTGTCCAGCGCCAAGACGTTGCATTGGTCGCGTGAATGATACGCCCCCTGTGTGTACACGTACATAATAATGAGTCGTGTGGTGTTTCCAATAAGACAGCACACACCCCGGAGTTTTGCCCGCGATTTCCAAGTCTTAGTCGCTGAGCCACCGAAGCCACGCTCAAGCCACTAACGATCCGATTCGACCGCCGTCACGAAAGAATCGGCAGAAATAAGTGTGTGGTGGCTTCGAGCGGTCGGCCCCAAAAACGTACGTTTTGATGCCAAGGGTCGCAAACTTGGCACATCGTTGGCGTGCATCGAGTCGAATGATGGCGAGCGTTGGCTGAGAGCCCGAAGGGACTCTAGGCCACCCAAGATGTGGCTGCGAGCCAGCATCTAATTATGCCAAGGGGTTGCCCAGCAGTCCGGTTCTGTGGTCATCAATCAGAACCAAAAGAAAGAATGAAGGGGGTGGGAGTTGGTAACAACACAGACAGTTGGGAGCAACCCAATGCAGCAACCCAAGGTAGTAGCATGCCTGATAAGTGTACGGCGCAATGGCTACATGTAGCGTAGTGCACCTATATCAGATGCTGAGTTAAGGGGCGTAAAAGGTAGGATACAACGTCCAGTAGAAGCGACAGTCCAAGATGCCCCGAAGTACCACCGCGCTCTACTAGTACTTAACCAGGGAACGATACGTCGCTACGGCAAGGCCGATCATTCGCGAGCCGGGTGGACGAAGATAGCGGTTGGGAACTTGTATTTTCTCCATGTCTTCCTCGGGTACATATGTGTCCAAGTTCGTATGCCTTCTCCTTGGCTGTTCCAAATGCGGCAAGCTTTTGCGCAGGAGGACAAGGTAGAGTAGGGATTTTATTACTGTTGAGATGTATGCTGTTTTATCCATCCGCATCCGCACGCAATACTTGCCACGGCTATTTTGGCGAAGGATTCGTTCCTGGGTTATTTGTTGCGTGGTTGCCTGCAGGCACCACCTGTTAACGGGTATGTCTGGCCTCCACAGCTACTCTTTTGGGCTGGGATATTCTTCCTTCTACATATACACACACACGATATATGTGCTTGTCACGCATTATTAACTAAGCACCAGCAAGAACCAAAGCGGCAAGACCAAGGCCTTAAATCCTAACGCCGCCGGTTCAAATCCCGAGACCGCTCTCCACTTCCAAGCACTGAGTGCATACAGGTGGCTTTTTACCTTCAGGCGTTCTGGGACGGTTGAGCAACTTGAGCGACTCTATGTACTGCGTACCGAGATGACCGGGACCGTCTAATGTACAAAATGCTACGTATAAGGTAGCGGGATCCATGGTCAGATTTGTACCTAGCTATCGTCTTTTTCAAGAGCATGAACAGGTAATTACCTTATTATCCTTGGGGCAGAAGAAGCTTAACGCTTAACCGAACAGTCGGATACCTAAGCCTTCCTTCGGACAAACCGACACCGAGACTGTCAGCCACACTGAAGATAATACCGCCATTAAGCCATTAAGCCATTAAGCCATTAAGCCATTAAGCCATTAAGCCATTAAGCCATTAAGCCATTAAACCATTAAGCCACTAAAAGAGTGGATCACCTTTCACCGGTCCGTCTTATCTACCTCCTGTCTACTTCGCTTAAGAACAAGGAACTTTTGATGGTCCCAGATGTTATTCACTCTTATTATGAGACTCAGGCCGAATTTTTAGTTTTACTTCTTAACACCCCAATAATACTTCGTCCGTGACCACATCAGAGAAACGAAACACTTAACAGCATTGACCGCCATAAGATCATCAACTCGTCAACTTTTCGAGACTCAAACTAAAACGTTTGGCTCGGGACTTGCTTCATAGAGACGTGACTGTGACGGAGCATCCCCCCCTCCCCCCCCTGATCTGCCTAAGCGGAGACGACGGAGCCGACACCCTGGCGACGATCTGCCCCGGATCCAGCCAATCCCAGATACTATGAGTCGAGGTGGACGGAAAGATCCGTCGGAATGCCAAGCAGCATGGGGCATTATGACATGGTTGACCCATGATATGATGCCTCGCTTTCTGGTTATTCGTTTCTTGGTCAGCAGCAAAATGGCACGATACGAATCTCCTCAATCTCCCTACAGTTCAAAGCCCTTCCTTTCAGAAATACGGAGCATGTAATTTTACGATGTTCCCATAAAACCTTACCTAGGTAATAAAAGGTAGAAGAAAAAAACCCCTATAGGAATCGTAGAGTTGAATGTGCGGGGATCAAGAGAGATTACGCCACCAACAACAATTCAGCTCTCGTCAAGGACTAAGACAAACATTTAAGCGAGTGTGTTCTGGGCCTGAAACCGGCCCGTGGTTTTCTAGACTTTCTGTCCCGGGATTTGCCCCCTCCCCCATATGTACGTTGCACCCGTCGATCACTTTCCCATGATGTCCTGTCAACTTTTCCCGAAGGCAGGAAAAAAGGCAAGGGTGGTGGTGTCAGGAGGACTTTGCGCACCGACCAGCCCCCCCTTTTTAGCACACGAGCCACAGGGTGGCAAGCGAGCTTCGAGTCGCTGCGCGGTGGGCACGGCAGTTGGTTTGATTGGAGTTTATTGAAGGCCCATTGATTGGGCTGTCGATCGTAAATCGTCAGTCGTTTCCCTCGTGTGAGGAAGTCCTGATTGATCACCGCGCGACCGCCGCACTGCGTCGTGTCATGCCTTTTGCTCAATTCGTTCATGCGAACATGGGAGAGAATCCACCCAAGAAGAGCCGCGTTTCTTATGCATGTACGTTGCATCAAGCGTGCGACTCTTATTGAAAGAGATACCAGGGCTCATGGGATCCGGAACACAGGTTTAAGGTCCGCCCGTTCCTCTTATTCACCGCCAAGGATGAAACCGTTTCGGCAGTCTGTGAGAGTTTCGGAGAAGTGCCGCTGATAATGTGATATAATGTTCCCGAAAAAAAGAAGAAAGAAAAAATCAAGGGGGAAAAAATCAATTCCCGGAACCGAGTCCGGAACATTGATAACACGAGCAGAGATATGGGCCCCAGTGGTGCCGACTGAGGTTACATAGTTTGGGTAGAATGGGCGGCCCTGATGCACCAAATACCGTCCAAGCGGTGATCGTTTAGGTCGCAGCACCACGGCGCCTAAGAAGGCCGAATCAAACATGAGAAATGTCAGAGCCGAGCCCTATAAATGCCGTATTATAGGGTTGGGGTTTCGAACGTACAACGTATGCTGGCGGCGGTGCTACAGCGCAACCTCCATAGCACAACCAATGTGACACAGATACAGATAATATATGTGCATACACATGAGATGATAAGGGACCCAAAAAGCCGGTTGAGCTTTGGTCTACCCCAGGACGAAAGTGTCGTCCGAATAGTTGGGATGATACCCATTGTATCACGACAGCGCTGCCACGGCTACGGATGGATACATTGACTTGCATCTCCCGGCATGAGGACGTCCTGACGCTTCCGGTCGCAGGGCAAGGCTGAACGGGGTTAGAATGAAGCTTGGGGTGTCACTAGTTGTCGACGGTGTCAGCTTCATCTGAGCTTTTTGCTTCATATGCTCATAGTAGGGGATGATATATAGGACGTATGGTGTACCGGCTTTATACGAACCGTTCTCCGTGCAGCCGCCGAATACTTTGCTTCACCATTGCTTCATATTTTTTAACTCTCATTAATCATTCATGTATTCATCATTATTTATTTATATTTATATTATATTTATATTTATATTCATATCCATATAATTCTTTTCATTTAATTCTTTTTTAATATATTTCAAGTGGCAGATGGCACGGATAGAGTGAGGGCAAGGAGTGGGAATAACGGAAGACTAGGGGTAACAGCAGGATAGGAAAAGAAAGGAAAGAAAAGAAAAAAGTTAAAGGGGGGGGGTGAACCCAGGGTTGCGGATGGGGACGAGGTCCTAATCTAGTAACAGTGACCCGAGGGGTTGCTCGTGCATTAGCGGGCGGCTTTAGCTCGATTTAGGGTTAGCTCGTTCCCATCGGCTGCAGCTATGCCTCGTCTCCCATTACTCTGGATGGGCCTTGGGATGGCGGACAGTCGGGAGCCTTGGCCCGTGACAACGGGCGTCATCTGATTTAAAGGGGTCAAGTCAAGATGGATGATGAGATGAGACTACAAACGTGGGTTTTTGGCATAAAACATCCAAGTGAGTCTTTCGATGCATGTCTATTCACGTGTTGTCTTAGACGTCTTATCCCTTGTCTTGTCTTTCCTCTCAAGTCTAGCCTCTTGGGTCTATCCTATATAATTATGAAGACAACACTCATCTTAATTCATCACCAGCTTCAATGGCGCAGTGCCAAGATGAAACACTGTCCCAGCGCCAGCATTCCCAAACTCCGGACATATGGCCGTACTACTCCGTACTCTGCGTATAAGACAATACACAGATCTTCATCATCATCGTCATCATCATCATCACCACCACCACCACCACCACCACCACATACCGCACCCCCTCCCCCTTCCTCTCCAAAACAGCAAGGATAGACAAGGGACGTGCCGTCGGCGTTTGTTGGCACAAGGATGAAGGGGGACAGGAGACATGGGGCAGTGAGCATGGGTCCTAGGGCATGGAGGGGAGGATTGACCGGTTCTCCATTTCTCCATTTCTCCATTCACTATGCTCCAGGCTTGCTCCATGTCATTCATGCTCCCCTTGTTGCTAGTCCCTTGCCCCTTGTTCCACCCATGCTTCTAGTGCGTGGCCATCCGCCCATCCGCCCATCTGCTCAGGTCTGCAACCATGCTCCATTCCTCATGCATATCCCATCCATCATCCATTCTCCCACCCCACCACACATTATCCCATCCTCTTTTCATCCTTTCACCCCCCCCC
>NW_021167089.1:489462-638602 GCF_003711515.1 Sodiomyces alkalinus F11 | reverse complement strand
CCCCCTAACTCCGTCCCTCGAGCACCGCAACAGGGGCAGCATCCAACATCCCTCGCACCGAGGAGCCTCACGGCCCACTCGAACTTCGAGGGTCCCCGGGGGGATCATCGGCCACATTGATCATACTTTTCCCACTTCAGAAACCTGGTCCGGCCCGGGAAGATCTCAGATGGAGCCCCCTTGCCTCCTGGCGCCTCCTTAATCCTCGCTTCATGCCCCATACGTTGGTTGTACCCATACCCATGTCCATACCCATTCCACCACGACTGGTGTTCTTCCCTACCACCTTGCTTGTGAGAACCAAAAGAACGAGGAAACAGATCCTCGACAAGGCTTATTCCGGCCCCCGTTTTCCCCCTTCTTCCTTTCTCACTTAAAACTACCCGTCCTCCCTCCCACCCCATTTTCTAGTTGGCAAATCTCGACTTCAACGACGAAAAAAATCCACCCTCTTTCACACCGTCAACTCATCTGAACGTCTCCATTCCGACATACTCTCCTCGTCACATCACCTACGGGAGGCAAATAATCAATACCAAACGGTCTGGGCCCTAATTAAGCCGATACAACCCAATATCCCTTTATTATCGGCGGTCTTCCGTGGTGGATGAATACGTCGTCGACATACATCTGAACAAAGTCCTCAACATCACAGCAACACAAGTCGCTCGGTCTTCGTCCCCACGTACTCATCTTACTTACTAGACAGAAACACTCACCATCAGCGAGGCAAACGAGTGAACCATCCCTGCGGTAAATAAACCCTCAGCCTTCATTGGGAAGTGGCAAGAGAGAGGAACAAAGAAACATGGCGAACTCAATACCATCATCATACCGCTACTACGCATCACAACCACGACACCAGCAACACCAGCAACAACAACATCAACAACATCAACAACCACCTGCACCGACACCTCACTACGCATCTGTCCCTCAACCACCACCATCGCCCCCCATGGACGACTCATCATCAAAGTGCTCTCTTCCTTCCATCTCGAACCTCCTCGGGCTCGCAGACCAAGGGTCACCTACCAGCGAGAACTACCCTCACCACCAGTCTCCGAGACAACCCCAGCAGCACCACCAAAAGCGAGGTACGAACCACGAACTTGTCCCAGGTCGAAGACGGGTTTTGCTAACAAAACATGACGATATAGCTTCTTCGCCTCAGCAATACCACCATGAGTCGAAAACGGAAACCAGGCCAAGCTCATCTCATCATAGCTCCGCCGTGCACCAGCAATCCCGCTTCCCGCCAACACCGCCGATGAGCATGGACGCTTCCTTTGACGCCCACAACTCCCCTTCCACCGGGTCTATCAGCCATGTTACTACTGCTCCCCATTCCGCCGTCCGCCCCCAGCATCACCAGCAACATCACCCGAACTACTACCACGAGACCACTCCTCCGCTGGAAGCAGACTCCGGCCATCGTCCTCATCCTCACCATCAGCTCTTCCACCACCGCTCTCCAAGCTACCCGAGCCCGGCGCAGCATCAACCACCCGCACCGCCACGCCTCTCCATCCCTCAAACCAACCCCTATCCTCCCTCGCAGCACCAGACCCCCATCTCCGCCGCCTCTTCTTCCTATGCACCTTCTCACAACCCCCTCTCCGCCACCAGCGCCGGACCTCCCCCTTGCTACTCATCTCCCATCCACACCACTCCTCCTCCCTCTTCTCACCCCGTGTCCGGTCTCTACTACCAAAGACCACTCCCACAAAACTTCCCCCCGCCACCACCGCCAGGCGTCGCCGGGACCATGCTCCCAGCTCTTTCTGGCCCACCTCCCGCCGCCGCCGCCGCCTCTGGCCCCAACCCCTGGCAGCACCACCACTACATCTCCCCGGCCGCCGCCGCCAGCTTCCCGCACAGCCAGGACCGCTACGTCTGCCCGACCTGCAACAAGGCCTTCTCCCGCCCCAGCTCCCTCCGCATCCACAGCCACAGCCACACCGGCGAGAAGCCCTTCAAGTGCCCCCATGCCGGCTGCGGCAAGGCCTTCAGCGTCCGCAGCAACATGAAGCGCCACGAGCGCGGCTGCCATAGCTTCGATAGCGGGAGTGCGGGTGCCCCTATCGTTGCCTCGCGGGGTCCGGAGTGAGGACGGAGGAGTTCTTTTTTTTTTTCTTCCTTCTTTTCCTTTTTTTCTTTCTTTCTCCATGAGACGCACGAAAGAAGGGGTCTCTTTATGCGCGGGAGGCATATAATAACCTCTGTCCATCGCGAGATGAGATGGTAAACACACAGGTGGGGAAGCAAGCATGGACCGGCTTTTGGGTCTCTTCTGTTTATTGGAGGTCGGCTGTTGCAACCGGTCAGGACATTATCACGGAGTTTTTATTTTCTCCTTTTTTTTTCTTTTTTTCCGTCTCGGGCGCAAGAAAAGGCGCGACGACATTGGGCGCCAAAAGACGGTAAAAACGGGTCCGACAATCCGTGCCTTCGCCGGCGTTGTAAGCGTTCATGCAGGCGCTTTCTCCTTTTATTATTATTTTCGGGAACGCTCTCCTACAGCGGATGGGCAGCCAAAGGGGCATGTACGGATTACTTGGGATATAGAGACGCAGAGCACACTCGGTTATACCAACATGTTGAAGTGACTACGGGTCAGAGTAGCGAATTCAATGAGACATCCTCTTGAAGCAAGCCTCCATCTTTACTTTCCTCACTCTGCTAACTGTGTTCGCTGGTTTGGAACAATAGACTCCTCCCGAGGTTGCCACGGACCCTGTCATCCGATCTTGAGACCGCACAGACTGGGGAGCACTGCCGGTTGTGGGGATCTACGGTCCTTGAGTGTTTCCTGGGTTGGGAGAACTGGCCCGGGCGGTGCGGTGGATTGGGAAGCCCCGGAATAGAGAAAGCAGTTCACCCTATCTGCTCGACTCTGGTCCGCGATCGAGCAAGCCGATTCCTTGGCTTCTTGGGCCAAGGATGAAATCTCTACATACTAAGCGTTAATTACGCCTTCCGCCTCTTGCTTACAACGTAGTCTTACTAGTTAGTCGTTTTCGCCAGTCAGCCAGGTAGGTAATTAATTACTCCAAGACAACAACAGGCAAACAAGCCTGTACACTACAAAGCGGCGTCGACTCTATTTCTTGGCCTCCACACACCGGTCGTTTAGCACGCGTGGAGCCCGCATGGGCCACAGTAAGTTGCTCTATGTACGCTGTAATCGTTGGTGCGAGGACTAAATGTTAGTGCGGAACGTGGCGCCTGTGAGAAGACGGACTGCAGGATATTGCTTTGAGACAGCGATGAGCAAAGCTTTGCCAACTCTCGGAACGTGGACATGAAGACGACCTAAAAACTAGCATGCCCCTCTTCACCTCGCAATGTGGTCGGGATATACATTTGCCCATGTAAGCCCCCTGGAGATGTTCAGATCACATTTTGTTCTGTGCGATGTGCCGTCCGATGGATGTAAGTATTGATCTCCCCGGACTCCTAATGCCGGTGCCCCGCCATCCTTAAACGCCAGGGCAGCGGCCTGTCTCGACCAAGATACTCCGTATTACAACCGAATAATAGTCTTCGAGCAGCATTAACCGCCGCCGTCGTAGGATTAGATGCGTTGTATAGATGTCGGTGTCATTGGTGTGATTCGGGAATTCGGGGTGATGGGTCCCGAGAAATCCCGCTCATTTCCCAGCCCTCACATAGTTCGTTTCGTTGCTGCAGTCGCAACGAGCGGAGGTACAAAACCCGAGACATGCAGGCTTCCCGCCCCGCTGCGGACTGGCCCCTAAGCGAGTCTAGGAGAAGGGATGATGGATGATGGACAGAGCCGGCGGCTGCGGCTAACGGGGTCTTGAATGGGATGCTAATCCGAATTCGGCAACGTTCTTTGTGGTCAAGGATCCCTGGAAGTATTCTTCTCTCTTCTGTTTCAGGTGGTGACTGGTTGTCACAACGAGGCATGGTCAAGAAGAGGTTGTATGAGAGTGCAATGTACGTTGTAACTTGACATACCCAACGGACACCCGTGTTTCGTTTCTGGGGAAAGGACCGGTATCGGTATTGTCGTTACCTCGCCGAGAAGGAAGGCAGATCACCGGTTTCAATCTTCCCAGCCGTGTTAAACAGGGGTAATATCTGTGGGACGGAAGATGCCGTGTCCTTACCGCTAGTAAAAGTGCATCATCTAGACCAGTCTCCCCGTCTTCGGTCTACTAGAAGCTGGTGCCCCCCCCCATGCCCATAAAAACGTCTGTACAAATAATAATTACGTCTGATTATTGGTGTTGAAACGATGCGTTTGAGACACATCTTCTCCGCGCCAGGCACTTGAAGTCGAATCCATGTTGTGCTCTGGGGCTAGGCGCAGAATCTGCTGATAAGTGAGTGGTGGAACAGGCCACAGGGCCGCAGACGCCCAGCAGCCCAAGGCGAAAGAAAAAGAACCGGTTAATGCTAACCACGTAATGTCAGATTACCTATGCCGATGCCTTGGCGAATATCAGATGGCCCTGGGTAACCTTTGGCATAGAAGTTACCGTCGTCGGTCTCGGGGGTGGCATCCGAGAGCCGCCATCCAGTTGTTGCTGGATTGCGGATGCTGAGCCATGATACCAAGGGACTCTGCTTGAGGTTCGTCGCGGGAGAGTCTGCGAGGATTCGGCATCACATACGTTGTACATAGACCGGCGCCAATCTATCCCTGCGGAAAGGCCTCCATTTTGCCAGCCAAGGACTTCCTGACACCTGAGAGACTCGGACAGCTGCAGGCCTCAATACACCCCAACATGGCACAACTTTCGTGTCGGGGGCTGATTCCAGCAGCGTATTGCACAACGTATGAGAAGGTACTTTTTTTTTTTTCCCTTTCTTCCTTCCTAGGTGCTTGTATCGATACGGGCTGTAGGATATTGATTGGACTGGCTCACGATCCACCTAGAGGCCGGTAGAGAAGCAAGGCATTTGTGTGGGACTCGGAGCCGCTGCGAGGGACGGGTCGCTGGCGGTACAGGGGTGGTTGAGGGACTCGGGGGTTGTCTGGATGGGCGGCTACCGGCGTGGTATAATCAGTATGGCACCCGTTGCCTGCGACCGGATAACCGCAGAGGGAGCGGTCTCCGTGGCTCCTGCCGAATCGAGCTTCAATCAAGCGTGAGGTGACGAGGTAACGTCGGGGATTCCGATCGGTGAGGCTTCCCAAACCAAAAGTTGGTTGGACCGCCATGCTTTGGCCGGTCCGATCTGGCCGTTCGTCCAGCAACCTCGAGCCATTGCTTGTACGTTATGCAGGAGCCGACACACGGACAAAGCGACGCCCGAAATTCTCCGCGACAGAGGCCCGGCGACCGGCCTGGGGCCACTGATTTACTTCACCTTGGGGTGGGCTTTGAGCCGTGAATCAACATCATAAAATCAGCTCAGCGTGACCCAAGCCTTCTTGAGACTCCGAGCGAGCATCCCCGGTGTTCAGATGGGACGGGTTTTGTCTCGGGAGGATTGTCAACACGTTGTGAATAATGCCACAAAGTCAGGGTAGGCAACAACGGCAAGTCCGCCCGCGACAAATATAACAAGCCCAGATGTCTCGATATTCTTAAGCTTACCTTATTTGCATACGTTAGCAGAGAAGCGCAGGCTGGCTCCGAAAGGGGCCTAACTAATATATTCTAGCACGTGAGCCACGGTATAGTAACCTCCTATTAGTTAGAGGTGCACTACTATCCTCGCTTAGAAGGTAGTAGATATATTTAGGACACGTATACCCGCCCCTTTTCCTTTCTCTTTTATACTTAATATAATTATATATTTCCTAAATTAACGCTCTATATAAGCATACTCCTATTAATTTAATAGTTATAAGCCCGGGTAGTAATAGTAACTAGTAACTTCCTACTAATTTATTATTTATATTTATTTTTATATACTTCTATAGTATTACGGAGCCCTCTTATATTCTCTCTCTTAATAATAAGCTCTTATTCGCTAAACCCTTACTTAATACTATATCGAATAAGCTTAAGATCACGGCTAAAACGCTTCGTATCCCGCGCCTTAAATCCACGCGGTAATAGGCCGATTAGATCTTTTATATCCAGTCGTATACGTAAAGGATAAAGGTTTAGGTATTACTCGATCCTAGCTAAACGGATTAGCTAAATAACCGTCCTAAGTATATTATAGCTAGATCCCTGGATTAACTATACGAATAGTATTCCTAAGGTAAGGGTGATAATATTATTATACCCTTAATATAGGAGCTTATACGCCTCGCCGAAATTAAGAATTAATAGACTATAGCCTAGAATTAAAAGCTTAGTCGCCTTATTAAGGCGCTCGATAAGGCTAATTAACTACTTAAAACCACTATAAAGACCTTTACTTATTAATAGGCTATTAAAGAGGCTATTAAGAAATATCCTGGCTATAATAAAGAAAAGTAAAACCGATATTTTACGTTATGCTACGTAATAAAAGAATTTAAGAATAGCTTTACTTTAAGTAGTATTTATATAAAGGAAAAGGTAAAACGAGTATACGAAAAGTATCTATAAGACGCTTATCGAGCTAATACTAAAGTGGCTATATAGTATACGGAGTAGAATACCCTTATTAGATACGTATATTAGTAAAAGGTAGCTAAGATTAAAGGACCCACTACTATTCGGAATTTCTTTATAATAGTTAAATAAAAGTTTATACTTATTTAGGTAGAAACTAAGTTCTAGGAGCTAATAATAAAAAAGGTCCGCGGCGATAAGATTTCCGATCTTCTAAGATACGGCCGTGAGTTTAATACTATTATAAGCGCTTTAACTATAGATAGTACGCGCTATAGCGTTTACGTGACCTTAGGAGATTACTTAGATAATAATAAAGGCGGAAAGAAGCCTAAGAAAAAGAGTATTAATTACCCCTATTAACGCGAGTATATATAAAAGCCCGAGAACTATAATAAGCTAGAGTATACTTTAACTAGAAAATATAAGTAAAGATCTAATACCTAAGTTAACGATAAGTAGTATAAGGAGATACGGAAGGAGATTAAGCTTCTAAAATAGAAGAGTTTACGCGAAAAACTATTAAAAAAGGGATAACAAAGCTCGGAGAGCGGTAATAGTAAAGGAGATAGGTATCCTAGAAAGGTTATTATTATTATCCTGGATCCCGCCCTTATCTATACTATAGAAGAGGTCCCTAGGATCTACGCCGCGCTCCGACCTAGCCCTTACCCGCTGTTATAAAGCACTCTTCTTAATAATTACGGCGTAACTTACCTTATTAACTTAATTAACCTGCTTATTCTAGGTTCCTTTATCCCTATAAAAGAATCTATTAAATCCGGTATAACCGACTTTCCGATTATTAGTAAAAGTAAATAACTCTTTAAAGGAATTCTTAATAGGCCTTTAGGTACTCTAAAGGCTAACTTAGAGCTTAACGATATAATCGTTATAAAGGGATTTTATACGAATATTATATCGGAAGCTTTATTATATAAGGTTAGGATCTAGTATTTAGGTTATAACTGCTTATTACGCTTTAGAATAGCGGAGAAGAGTATAATATTATTAAAGCTACTTCGACGCTTTAATATAACTATCCTTTAGTATAAGCTAATTTTATCTTCTTCTTCTTATTCGTTATTCTAACTAATACTATATAGTATTATTCCGATTAACTATAATTATTAGTATATACTCGTTATAGTAGTTAATCGACTAATAAAAGCTTACTAATATTACTAACCCTCCTATAACCCTCCTTATCCACGAGTTAACGAAGAATAGTTATAACACTTAAGAGCAATATATACTCCTTAGAACTCCGGGCTGTAGATTATAAATATAATAACCACGGGCGCGCAATAGAAGTAAAATCGATAAAACCACTAAGACGGAGACTATAACCACCGCCCCCCTCCCGGGATACTATTATAGCGGCACTATAATACTGGCGCTATAGTATAACCAGAGGAAATATAGGATAGTCTCGTCTCGACCGCGATAACGCAGAATTTATAACGGACCCACTTTTTGTAATATAAGCGTTCCCCCCCTCGCCCTTAGCGGGACGTAGCGCGGAACCGATATAAGACCGAAAGGGGACCGCCGCGCCCCCTAAAACCGAGAGTAACTAAGATTAAGGCAGAAATTTAGGCCCTACTAGCTAATAGGAACACGATCGAATAAGTCGTGGAGCTAGTAAAGGAACTAATTACGATATATAGTATCTATAAGGACGCCGGCGCGTTACCGCTAATATACCTATACGCTACTATCCGCTACGTTATCCGAGAAAAACTCCGAAAAGGAATAAGTGGTATAAAAGAGACCTAGGCTAATATTATAGCCCGGGTACCCGTGGCGGTACTACTATAGGACCCGGCCCCCCCTAAAATAATACCCGCTAGGTATTACCGGGAATTAATTATCCGCTAAGGAACCCACACCGAAGACTAGCCCCTTAAAGCCAGGACCCTAAAGGAAATTATCTAAGCTATAAATACTATAACTACCCGATACGATACCGTAGCGGTATAAAAGCTACTAAGCGGAGATATTTACCTTACCTTTACCGAAGGGGTATAGTGGTAGGCTACCTATAAAGAATAATAGATTAAGAAGGCCTTTAGTAAAGGAGCTACCCTAGCCGCACGCACCTACCCTGTCCTAGCTAAGGCTATCCCTCGGGAGACCCTTAACGCCCTATCCGAAGAAGACCTGCTAGTATCCCTATAAGACACGAACCCCGAAGTAAAACTTATCCGAGTATAATAGCGGGTACCCCGCCGCGGCACCGGTAGGGTAACGCTTCTCCTTATCGAATCGGCTTTACCGGAAGGAGTAGTAAGCCTTATCCGGAACACCCTCCTCTTTGAAGGGGGTAGCTATATCTATAAGCTATACGATCTTAACCTTAGCCCCCTAAGGTGCTATAAATACCTATACTTTAGTTACCGGGTAAACGGCTACCTTATAGCGGAGAGGGTATACCGCTACTACGCTAAGCCCGAATTAGCGTACTTATAGGGCCTAGGATACTACGAAGCTATAGCGCCTAGGCGCCCCCGCCGCTATACCGTCTATACTAGGGACTATAATACCTTTAATGATTTATACCGATTACTAAAAAAGAAGGCTAAGAAAACCCGCGAAGCGTATAAATACTAAGCTAGGGACTTTAATATCACCCGCTAGACCGAAGCGGTATACCCGCGGTAGCCGTAGATCTTCCCCCCGATTATTATCGCCTAGGACTAGGACCGACCCCTCCGTAAGGGTAGGGATCGGCCCCCGAAAAGGATTAGAGGATAAGAGGGCTCCCCGATACTAGGCCCAATAAGCGCCTATATAGTCCCCTATAGGGCTAGTAAGGCACCGTAGTAGGAACCCTAGAGCTAGACCCCGGTTATACCGGGCACGCTATCTTAATCCCCCCCTTTAATTAATAGAAATCTATATCCTTTTATAGAATATAGGGGGGAGTTAGGCGTAGCGGGAGCTACCGCTTCGGTGCCGCGCTAAGTATAACGTGATAGTAATCTAGGAACCCGGCCTTAACCGTTTCACGAAAAGCCTTACCTACCCCTCCTAAGGGGTATACCGGCTAATCTAGGGAGGAGGCCGCGCCCTCCTATATATCTATAAAAGATACCCGCTATATATATAGATATAGCGGGCCTACCGCGATACCTACGTGGTTATTTTTAGGACCGGAGACGATACCCTTATAATCTAGTCGATCTACTTAGAGAACTACTAGTTAGCTAGGATCCCCTAGAATACGCCCCTATAAGATATATTCGATACGGCACTGCTACGGGGCCGATACGTCCTTATAGGGGACTTTAACCTATACTACCCCCTATAGTCTTAGCTACTACGGTACTACCTCTAAGCCGATACCCTACTTACCCTTATAACCCGGTAGAACCTAGACCTAGTAACCCCCCCGGAATAACCATATAGCACCGCCCGGGCCGGCGCGCTAGTATTATTAACCTTATATAAGTAACGTAAAGGCTCCGCTACGACTTTAATAGCCCGGATAAAACCGTTATCGGGTTAGACTATTATTTATAGATAGCCCGAATCCGTATAAAGATAGATACTATACCGATTATCGCGACGATACTATTATAGGACCTAGCCAGGCCCTACTAGGTCTAGAAAGACTTTAACCCTATATAGGTCCCCTAGCTCGCCGCCACGTGGATATAGCAGACCGGCCCCCTTATATTACTAGCAGATATCGACTTAGCACTAAATAACCTAATAGAAGACCTTATAACCCTAGCCGATAAGGCCGCGCCGCGCCACCGCGGGGGCACCCCTAAACGCCTACCTACTCCTTAGTAGAACGCGGAGCTAACCGCCCTTACCTAAGAAATAAGGCGCCTTTACCGTAGATATATATCCAGGAAATCCCGGAACCGATAGGATAAGTTCTAGGAAGTAAAGAGGCGCTAAGATAAGGCTATAACGGTAGCGAAGCGGCTATATTAATAGCACCTACTCTACTTGACCGGGAAGGACGATAGCCTTCTCTGGCGGTTATAAAAATAAGCATAAACTAAAGGGGGAGCACCGCCGAACCCCCTATTAGTACTACTATTATACTAAGACGATAGCGATAACCCGGTAACTATACACGTAGAAAAAGCCGAAATCCTTAACCGGAAGTTCTTCCCCCCCTCCTCCCTTACCGCCCTTAGACCCTTAGGCGCGGAATTCCCCCCGGGGTAGGACGTCCGCTAAAATATTACCGTAACGGATATATAGGGGCACCTTAAGAAGATAAAACCCTAGACGGTACTAGGACTAGACAGACTCCTAGCAGGGCTCCTAAAAGTATATAGACCCCTTATACACTAAAGACTTAGTACTATCTTTATAGCATGCCTTAAAGTAAGCTATTACCCAAAGAGGTGCCGCTATACTATTATAGTAGTCCTTAAGAAGGAAGGCCGGCGGCCGGCCGACTACGGGATAGTAAAGGGCTAGCGACCGATATTACTCCTTAGTATAATAGGTAAGGTCCTTAAAGGGATATTAGCCGATCGGATTGTTATTATAGCGGAGGAGTATCGGCTTCTCCTAGAGGGATAGATAGGAAACCGGATAGGGCGAAGTATAAAGACGGTAGTATAAAGAGTCACGGAGGCTATAAGGGCGAGCTAGGCCTATAGTGGCACCGCTTCGATACTCTAACTAGATATTAAAGGCGCCTTTAATACTATCCCTTATCCTCGCCTCCTTAAGGTACTTAAAAGGAAAGGCTTCCCCTAGTAGCTTATTACCCTAATTAGTAGCTTTCTTTAAGACCGTATAGCCTAGCTATTACTTAATAGCGAAACGGCCCCCCCGCGATACCTCCGTGGGGGTATACTATAAGGCTCCCCAATCTCCCTTATCCTCTTTATCCTCTATATCTCTACCCTATACAAAGAATTAGAAAGGGTTCCTAAAACGATAATAGTAGGCTTCGTCGATAACACGAATATTATCGCCTTTAGCAGAATAAATCCATAAATGCGGTAACGCCTCGCCGCCGCATAGCGGATATACCTAGACTAGGAGATAGCGAGCGGATTATAGTTCGAACCAGCTAAGTATATCTATATCCCTTTCACGAAGTTACGCTAACCCTTACCTACCCCGCTCCCCCTTAGTACTATTTTAGTACCGGTAACGGAGGCGATAAGACTCCTAGGCGTTTAGCTTAATAGGAAGCTTAACTTCTAACAAAACACTAAAGAGGTAAAGAACCGCCTAGCCACCTAAATATACGCCCTCTTCAGGCTTAGCGCGGTAGCGTAGGGATATAGCTTTATAGACGTAAGGAGACTATACCTCGTAGTTATACGATTGGTAATCGCTTATTACGCCTTAACTATCTATAAGATAGGGGCTGGCCCCCAGTATAGCCCCGTAGCGGCACTTATAGCGGTATAGAACCGATACCTCCGATTAATAGCCGGAGCCTATAAAGCCACGCCGGTTAGGGTCCTCGAAAAAGAGACCTTTATCCCCCCCCTTAACCTATACCTCTTAAGCCTAAGTACCTAAAAGATCCTCCGGATATAAGAAGAAGGGACTAAAAATAAGATATTAGCCGGAGTATACGTCGCGGCGAGAGTCTTAGCAGTACCGAACCGGTATTATAGGACCTATACTGCCCTCGCGTAGATAGTATAGCTTACCGCTCTAATAAACTAGGCTAGAACCTCGCCCCCGAGGAAGGCCCTTATAAGGGAATAGGGTTAAGCCTAGGCGAAAGTATAGCGGCCCTATACCTACGCCGTAGCGGTACTAAGCCGCCCTCTAATATAACGCTCCCTCCGGAAATATAGAGGGCTCCTTAAACTATAAAGCTCCGTACTTACCTAGATTAGATTAGAAAAACTAGGCCTATAGGTATTCCTAGCTAAAGCGAGGGTACCGGGCTTCCTATTACCGCGGTGCCTTTACGGAGATAGAGGGGTGGAAACGGCGGAGCACGTAATACTCTAGTGCTAGGAGGTAACTAAGGAAGACCGTAAGGACCTTTTCGGTACCGTAAGGAGGCCACTTATAAGTAGAGGAGATTTATACGACGTACTAGCATACGATACTAAGGCCGGGATAGTTATAAGGTGGTTCCTATAACAGAAAAGGCTTAAGGACTTCCGCCTCGCCCTTGAAGTTATAAAGGCCTATAAAGATACCCGTGATACCGAAATAAAACCGTATCGGGGATAAGACGATACGACGACTAATTAATTATTAGAATAGGGGCCCTATAAGCCGGGACCCTAGCAGTATTAACGTGGTACTAGTACGGTATAGATTAGCTCTTATTATTATTACCTCTCTCGGAGGCATTAACACCGCTCTTAATATACTTAAGACCCTACTAGACTAATTAGCTAACTAATACCGCTAGGGAGCTATAATAAGACTAAGGGGGTGCTACTTATAAGGTCTTCTAGGATTAGATCTATCTTACCCTCTAAACGTCTTATCTAATAAGATAACTCCTATACCTTTACTAACATAGTACCGCTATAACCGCGACCGGAAGGTAACGCCTAGTTTAGGGCCCGGCTAAAAGACCGGGATGCTATCCCTAGGCGCTCCTTAGCCTATAACTTATTAGCGTAGAGCTATTATAACACTAAAAGGGGATACCTAAAATAGCGATACCCGCGCTACTAGCGGCCTTTACCGCTATATATACCTAATAGATATCTATAAGGCGCTACTACTACTTCTTAGTAGCGGAGAAGACCTATCGAATTATTAGCTATAACTACTATAACGTATACACGGCACTACTATAGCACTAAGGTAACTTATATTCTTATATAGATAGCGATTATTAGTATACTAGTAATAGGCCGCGCCTATTCCCGTGGTATTAGCGTAAGCTTCTATATTATCGGGGTAAGTACCTAAACGCTTACTATAATAAATATAACTACCCTATATTAGCACTATAATACCACTCCGACGCTACTAAGGGCTATATACGGTATAACATAAACTATACCGTGCTCGTAGCGGCGGTTATTATTATTAGTATTAGTATGATTAGGAGACGATATCTACGATTATTAGCACGCTACTACTAAGGCACCGTTACGCCATGAAAAGAACTTATATTATACTACTATTTCGGATTACTTATTTATATATATAAATTAATACTATACTATCTAGTTAACCCCTACGCTACTACGCCACCGCGATACTACCTATAAAACACCTATAGTTAAAGTATAAGAGAGAAATAATAAGGAAAACTAAAAGGGTTTATTATTAGTATAGAGCCGTAACGATAAGCCTATAGCACCGTAAGCGGGTATAGATCTGGAGGAAAACCTATAACGAACTTATTAGCATTATAGGAGGAAGAGAGAGAAAAAGAGGCATAAAAACCTTATAGGAGATTAACTATCTAAATTTTATAATAGGGTAGAGTATTATCCTCCCTACCTACCGCCGGATATAGCAGGAACCTACCTAGGGGAGGCAGGAGGCGTCTACCTCCTCTATACTCTTTATTAACCGAACAGAAGAAATAAAAGGTATAATCCTCGGAGACGTAAGGAGGCCGAGGCTAAAGGGATATAACTACCGTACCGCGGAGGCGCGGCGGTACCCCCCTCGGTCTCTACTCCGTCGCTAACGATTGGCTTAGGCTAACCTACCTAACCACTAGCCTGCTATACTTCCCGTTAGCCACTAGCCTAAAGGTATAATCTAGATACGTAGCAGAGACGAACCGGGGCTATATCGGCCCCGTAACGGTATTACTCCACCTAAGGAAGTATATAGAGGTTTTCCCCGGGTTTTACCTGGGTTTTCCCCTTTATAGCTACCCGAGAAGGACCGTATAGCCTAGAAAGGCTCCTAAAATAATAATAATTATAGATTAGTTAGGATAGCGGAGTAAGATTAATAATAATAAACACTTAAGAGTAGGCTATCTAGGACTAAGCGTTTTATAAGTATTAGTTCGTAACGCTAGGAATGTATTGATTAAGGGAACTAAGCGGATAGACTATAAGTTATACTCCCGAACCTAGGCACGTGAAGTTATATCTCGATATATATCAGAACACCGCTCCCTATAACCGTCTTAGCATATTTATTAGGATCTTTAAGAGCTACCTAAGAGCTATAACGGTATACGATATCTACTTATAATAAAGGACGAACATAGCGGCTAGATCTATATACTGCCTTTAGCTTCGAAAAACAGCGTTATAGTCTATAACGCGTTATAAGCGTTTGAATAATAGGTTAACCGGTAGTTTACTTTATATATCTATAAGATACGTAGTAATAATAAGCCCTTAATCGTTAATCTAGTAGGGGATTTAATAACCTAGCTATAGACGAGTAGTTAAGGGATCGATATAGAAATTATACCGCCCTATACCTATAAACCGAATAGAGGTAGCGAAAGAGCCGGTTAACTAATTATTATAAAATCTAACGCTATACTTAACGGAGTAGGAATTCCCCTAAATAAATAGCTAAAGAGTACTAGAACGGTAGCGTTATTATATAATATAAGTCCTTTATAACGACACGGATAGAAATCCCTAGTAGAAATCTTTAACTTATAGTTTAAAGATAATACGCCGATTCCGGTAAAAGAGTATATAGCCGATTTACGCCCTGATTAGAGTGGTATTTATGTTTATAGCTACCGCGCCTATTTAATAGCGAGGGATAGGGAGGCTAGGAGGAATAGAAAACTATATACGATTTAACTAAGGGGATATATTAAGTATTTTATAGGTTATATTATCTATAATATATACCGAGTATAGATTCTATAGCTTTAGAAGGCTATTATAACGTATAATATATAGTTTAACGAGCACCTATTTTATAAATTATAGCGCGAAGAAGTAGAATAGATCCCGGAGCCCGAGGCGAGGAACTAGCTTATAACTTATAAAATGTAAGAAGATAAAGATAATAACTTTATCCTATAAGCCTACCCTCCGGGTAGATTAACTAATAGCGTACCTTCTAGAGAATAAGCAGAGTCCACGGGTTTAAACTCGGGGGTAGGAGTAATAAAGGCTAAAATAAACGCTTTATTATTACAACTAAATATACCTAGTATACCCGAACCGCCTATACCAGGACTTTAAACCCTACGCGTAATACCTAATCCTTAGAGCAGGAATCTTTAGGTTATAAGCGTAGAGCTGTAGTCTTCAGAGGAACTCTTAATTAATAACTCTTCCGACTAATAAGATAACGGAGCGGCTATATAAGAAGGTACCGTAATAAATACGCTAGGATTATATATACTAGAGCTTAATACGGATACTTCGATGATTTTAATTATAGAAAGGAGTATATAGGCGATAGTATAAGGACTAGCTACCCCTAATCCAAACTAAAGCACTAGCCGTACTATAGCGTCCGGATTTAGACTACCTATCCGACCGACTCCTAAGGTAACCGCTTACTAAAAGAAAAAGAGCACTCTAGTTAAGGAAGTAACGCGTATAAGCGTAAGAATTAACGATCGTAAAGCTTAAGGAAAGATAGTTCGAATTAATCCACGGATATATTAGGTAAAGCTAAACGTACCTTCGACTTATACCTTTTTCTTATCTAATTAATGAGAAAAGCGCTAGGACGGGCTAAAAGGGCTTCTAATAATAATCCTCGGAGTAGCCGATACTAAAACGAATACTTATTTAAATACTAATAAAAAGGCTATAATATTACCGAAGCCCTTAATCGATAGTAGGGTTTATCGCGATTACCTAAAGGCTATACTAAGGTATTAGCGAGAGCTTACTAACTACCCGATACGTAAACGCTTTAAGGAAGCCGCGTAGAAGGAGGTAAATAAGCTAATTAAGAAGCGTATATAAAGAGAAATTAAGGGCTTAGAGGCAAAGTTAAAGCCTTTTCCGTTAAAGTGGGTTTTTACCTATAAGTTTAACTAAGACGGATATTTTAAACGATATAAGGCACGCTTATGTATTTAAGGGGATTTATAGGAGAGCTTAATTATTAAAGGAACCTATATAGTAACGCTTACTATATAATCTTTTTATATTATTATAGCTTTAGCTACTTAATTTAATCTAGAGATTATATAACTTAATATCGTTAACACCTTCGTTAACGCCTAGAGGAGCAAAATAGATACGCCCATTATATACGAACTTCCTAATAGATTTAAGTAGCCCGATAAGTGTTTAGAGCTCGATAAAGCACTATATAGACTACGCGACTCGCCTCGACTATAGTTCTAGAGCTTCGCGGCCACCCTAACGGACTTAGGGATAGAGGCTAGTAAGGAAGAACTATGCCTATTCTATATAAAGGCTTAAGATATATTCGTTATTTTCTTTATAGACGATACACTTATATTATTTTATAGAGATAGTGCTATAAACGGCCTTATAGTTATTAAAGGGATTAAAACGAAGTTCGAGGTATCGGAAAAGGGGGAAGCCGATTAGTTTTTAGGTATTAAGATTAATTAAGATCGCCCTTAATATAAGGTTTTCCTCTCCTATAACTTATATATCGAAAAGATTATAGCTAGGTTTAATCTAGACGCTCTAAATACCTACTTAGTAATCCCTATTCCTGTTATAGAATACTAGAAAAAAGAAGACGAAGCCACCGCTTAAAAGATTAAATCTTATTAAGAAAAGGTCGGATTAGTGCTTTATATAGTAATTATAATACGTCTTAACATGGTATTCGCCGCCTTTATCCTCTCCCGCTTTCTTAGAAACCCCTCTTCTAAGCATTATAAGGCGGTAGATTAAGCTATTCGCTATTTATTTATAACTAGGGACCTCTTAATTTCGTACGGATTAAGCCTTAGTTTATAGGCGATAATGATCGTAAGCGACGCCTTTTTTATAGATAATTTAGATACACAAAGATCTTTATAGGGTTATTTTATTAGCCTATTTAGTGGATTAGTTATATAGAAAGTAATAAGGTAAGTAACGGTAATAACGTCTATAACCGAAGTAGAGCTACTTATTTTAGAGTAAGTAGCGAAAGAAATAATAGGATTAAAGCGTTTTTTCGTTAAAATACGCTTTAATTTAGAATCTCCTTAGGATATCCACTATGATAACACGTAAACGATACGCCTAGTAGTCGACGATAGCTTTAGGATTAAGACTAGGCTTTGCTATATAGATATATAGCGATTTTAGGTAAGGCAGGAAAACGTAAAGGGATTATGTAGAGTAGTATATCTTATTACGAATTTAATACTAGCGGACGGATTAATAAAAGTATTTCCACGATAAAAATTCAAGAACTTCTAAGTATATCTAAATATAATTAGTGCACGGAGGGGGTAAAAAAAAGTAGTTAAAGTCGAAATTCCCGCGCCCTAGGCGTACTACGCGCCGGCGGTTTAGTTAATTTAGTAAAAGGAAGGGTATATCGTTATCTTAATACTATAATACTATACTAGACCCTAAAAGTAAACCCTAAAAATATAAAAGATAATATCGGAGTATACTAGATAATTCACTAAGCTTTATTACTACTATCCTAAGCACTATCCTACGTAATATTTACGCTATTTCCTCTAATAGGAGGAGTAATAATACATCTATTCTCCTATAGAATATCTATTATAACCCCTATAAGCTAGGAGGTAAAGGTAGTAGTCGGCGTACTAGGACCCTAGTAAGAAGCTCCCTTAAGCTCCGCCTCCTAGAAGAACTTCTTATTCTCCTTATCCTCTATTAACTTAATTATAAACTTTACCGTTTATTTAAGTTTAGTAAAGAACTATACGAATTAGTTAGTTAGAGTATTTAAGTCTAGAGATAAAATATTAAACGCACCTTTTTATCGTTATTATTAGAGTCTTTATTAATTTTATAGACTATAATATAGTTAAAAAGAATTTTAACTATTTTATAGACTATAATATAGTTAAAAAGAATTTTAACTAAGGAGATAAGGCTAAAAAAGCTATAAGTATAGGTTAGCGGTTATAAAGCTTAAGAGCGTATATATCTTCGAGTTAATACGAAATATAGCGTACGATTATAATCGTAAAGCGCCTTAGATAAGGGGTAAGAACTTATAGAGGGTAGTATATATAGTTTTTATTCTTATATTTTTAATAGCGATTAGAGCGGCTAGGGACGGAAATATAGTAATTAAATAAACGCTATTTCCTAGAATAAATACCCTTTATATATTCGAGGTAAGGAGGGTCGAATAGAACCGGTATAAAAGTATCGGCGGTATCCTTATTATTATTATTTCTATTACCCTTAGTAGTCTATTAAAGGGTTAGTCGGAAATAAAGAAGATAAACTAAGGATAAACGCGCCGAAATAACTTATAGAAGCACCCTTCTTAGTACCGGCCTTACCCTTAGTCTTTTTTATACTATTAGCCAAAGCTTTCTTAGCTACCACGGCACGGGTAACGGCTAAGAGGGTAGGAGGAGCCTAGAACGAAGCTATTAGTTAGTAAGCGCTACCGACAATAAAGCTTAGATACTTACTATATCGCTGTTATTATTATTTTTACTGCTATTAATAGAAAATTAGGGAAAATTAGATCAAAATCGTTAAAATTCTTAAAAATAACGGAATAAGGGTTATAAGAGGGAAGATCTAAAAGCTCTAAAATGCCGGTATAACGCCTTTAATTTATCTACGGAAGGCCCTACTATTACCTATTTACTATTACTATTAATAGTATTTTTCTTTTATTATTTTTTTCTATTATTATTATTCTTTACTGTTTTATAGCTTTTATTCCTGCCTTTTAACTCGATATTAAGGGTAGTATAATACCCCTTTAAGGCTATTTCAAGGTTAAGAATAAGGCTAAGTTAAGGTTAGGCTAAGTAATCGTTCCGCTAATTATAGCGTAATAATTAGGGGGTGTATTATATTCTAGCACGTAAGCTATAGTATAGTGACCTCCTATTAGTTAGAGGTGCCCTACTATCCTTGCTTAGAAGGTGGTAGATATATTTAGGATACGTATACCCGCCCCTTTTCCTTTCTCTTTTATACTTAATACAATTATATATTTCCTGAATCAACGCTCTATGCAAGCATACTCCCGTTAATTCAACACTAACGGCATAATCAAAAGACTTGGGTCCGGGGGCTAAGATATAATTAGGGGGTAGGCAGCATAGACGGGCCCTAAATCCTCCGATTTTGTGGTCTGGTGCCTTCATCGTGACGCGGAGTCCTAAAGCAATGAGTCTTTCTCGGATCGCGGAATGTGACAAATGAGAGGATTCCCTTTGGCAGCGAGCTGGCAGGATTAATGTGGCGGAGGTGGAAGCACGGATGGGACGACGGTTGGCTAAATTAACGTGGATGCCTACCTTTTGAGTAGACGTATGAAGAGGAGCACCGTCTGACGAGAATTGGTGCGGGAAAGGGGGAATGAAGAAACCGAAGACGTCATTCATTGAAGCACCCTCGACCTCGGTCATGGGGTGGGGAAGCTTGTGAGTCGGAAGGGAAACTAAGGTAGGTACGATCGTGGTATCACCCAACCTCACCATCTTCGCCAACTTGTCCTCTGCCCCAAGTGGATTCCCAAGAAAATTTACAGGCGAGATCCCTCTCATAAGGTAGGTGGATGGAAAAGACAAAAAAAAAAAAGAGAGAAAGGAGATTGTCTCTCCGAAGGTCAACTCCCTGAAGGGAGTCTCGGATCTCGGATAAAAGTTCGGTCTGCACACCACCTCGTCATTACGGGCTCACGAATTGCTCGTTATTAATAAGGTATCTATCACCATCAATATCAGATTATGACTGTGGGTTATGACACTGTGCTACCATCGTGGTCCGGGCCCTCTCACACGGTCATCATTTCCCTGCCAACCCCACCTCCCCGCGTGCTCTTCTAACCGGTCCATATTTGCTTTTCCTCCACACTATTCATTATTATTAATAAGACCCCCTAATCAGACGACGATATTTCGTCGCGGATTGCCGTGGTGGTGCTAGCCCGTGAAGCCATCCCCATCGGGTGCTTCGCTGCGCTGTGCGCCAGCCCCTTTTATGAAGAGCGAGGCCTTGTCTCTTGTGGCTGCTGGGCTTCGTATCCTTCCATTATTGGAGCCGCCGACGCTCTCCAGCGACCGGCCGTCCGCTTTTGCCATCGCGATTGCCATGTCCCGAGCCCGACTCCTCCTACCATGATGCCGCGTACGATTCGCTCGCCCCGATCAAGGCTTCCGCATCTCTTATCGCCCGCTTCCTCGATTTCATGCCGTCAACCACCACGGCTGCTGCTTGTGCTCCGTGCGACAGCATCCTATACCGTTGCAACCCACTGTTTGCTCCCCGCGCTTGTCCTTCTCTGTTCCTAACAACGAAGCACTCGAAGGGTCCATTTTCCTGCGCGTCTCCGCCTTTCGGCGATCTACTACGGAAAAAGGTAGTCGGCGGCGGCTATCGACTCCGTCATCTCCTAGGGAGTCCAATCGCGCGTCACCGCGCGTCGCAAGCCCCATCAAACTATGTCGACTTCACATGCCAATGCCGTGCCTGACACGCAGCTAGGCCTGAGCAATGAAGAAATCCAACTCCTACGACAAGGGCAGGCGGCTTTGGGTCAAGGGGGAACCGGGGGCGGCTCCAGCTCCTCTAGAGCCGCCAGTCGCGCGTCTTCTCAGGGATTACTGATATTGGACAGCTCCTCCCTGACGGCCCTCGGGCGCTACTTTGACCACGTCATGTCCCAGATTGAGCAGCAGATTCTGTATCTGAGCGAGCAGAGCCAAACCTTCACCATGGCCCAGTTCGACCGGGCTGGCAACCTGATCGAAGGCGCCGACGCCGAGATTGAGCGTTATCACGATATCATAAGGCAGCTAGACGAGCTGGAACTCGATTTCGACCGCATCCGCCATATCAAAGACATTGTCAAGGGCTATCGATCCAGGGTTGAAGAGATGGAGAGAGAGCTCGAACGCAGCGGCGGCGGCGGCTCATCTTCGAGACATCGTGACGGTCACCACTCGTCCCACCGACATGGACATCGACACGGTCACGAGAGCTCCCGGCGACACCGTCGGTGACGGACGCTTGAAAAAGAAAATCACATGTCAACGAAAACCAACAAAAAAAAAAGAAGAAGAAAAAAAAAACACAAACAGCATCCCGGGCGGGTACACAGGACCGCGCGGGTCGACATACTTGGGTTACGGGACGGGGAAAAGGGGCATTTGGTTGTTTCTAAGAAGGACAGGCCTCGCGGCTGATGAGTAGGGAGAAGGAAGATGGAAGGCCTCACGGCTCGACTCGTTGGAAATGTCCTGATGATCTCTTTCGATTTCATGTTATTCTCCTTTTTGCCCAGCGTCCATAGCATGGGTGTCTTTTCTTCTTCTTCTTTGTCTTTGCGACCATCTCACCCTTATTATTTTTAGCGTGCCTTCTTTTCTTCCTGTCGACAATCTCGGCCTCGTGTTTCTCGGGAGCCGAGGTGCTCTTCTGTTTTTCTCCGGCACGCGAAAATAATACCCCTTATGCGTTTAGCGTTCGCTTCTGTCACCTCACCTAGCTAACGAATCACGATTTATATACCTCAACTGCCTCGTGGTGGGTTCTTTTTTGTTAAGAAATATGTTCAGATGGAAAGTGTCTATCAAACGGCAACGCGCTTATGGTCGTAAAATCATGAAAGTTTTGGAAAACGAGGCCCGTGACAAACAGGTGGTTGGACTCGAGGCCCACGCATTGCAAGGGACTTGGGGAAGCTAATTGCCACCGCTCCTCCCAAACACTCTCAGGCCCCAGCCACGTACCTGGGTCCTCCCATCCTCGACCTCTTCCAGTGCAAGCCGGGGTCCATCCCCCAAGACCTTCTCCCGATGCCACGACCCCACGAACATGCCCTCCGGGTCGACCTCGTCGCGGACCTTCCTCCATGCCTCCAGATCCTCGCCATACATGGCCGCCAGGTCCGCGCCACCAGCGTTAAAGTTTTTCGCCCAGTGAGGGCGTCCGCCGAGATCGCGCATGAGCCACTCGAAGGCCTCGTAGTAGCGTTCTCGGCAGGGCGGGTCACGATAGTAAGGCCGGTACAGGGTGGCGTTGAGGTAGAGGGTCGGGCCATCGGGACGGGTGGGGTCAAGGTACGGACGGGGCGCGTCGACCAAGAGGGACGTGTCGGAGACGCGGACCTCGACGGGGGCGTGGACGTAGAGTCCCTCGGCCGAGAAGGGGATGCCGTGGGGGACGTAGTCCGGGTCGTCTGGGGTGAGGTGGTTCATCCAGGAAGAGAGGCGGCGGATGGCTTCGGGGCCTTTCTCGAGGGGGATGACCCACTCGTTGACGAACTGCGAGTAGAGGCAGTTCATCAGGAGGGCTTGTCGCGAGGGCTGGACGGCGGCGATGGTGGAGCCGTTGGCGAAGCCGTACTGGAGGCCGAAAACGAACCACTCGACCCAGGGGAGGATGCGCGGCACCCACTGCGCGGCGTAGAGGAGGTTGTGGTAGAGGTAGTAGCCCAGGGGCCCGTCGTAGTTGCGGACCGGCGGGGGAAGCAGGGGCTCGTCGGTCTTGTTGGCCTCCCAAACGACGGCGCGGCGGGTGTAGGGGAACCACCAGACGCGCACAAACTCGGAGCTGGTCCAGAGATCGCGTGGCCAAGAATCCAGCATGACGCGGTCCGCGTCGATGACCTGGCGCCAGCGGAGGGTGAAGGCGGGAACGGCACGGAACGTCACCTCGGTGATGATGCCGATAGCACCGAGCGAAAGGAGGGCAGCACGGAACAGAGATGGGTTCTCCTCCTTAGAGCACGAGACGGTGGTTCCGTTGGCGAGGGTGACTTTGAGAGCCACGACGTCGGCGGACATGAGGCCGTGGCGTAACGTGCTGCCGTGGGTGCCGGTGGTAATGGCGCCGGAAATTGACTGGTCATTGATGCTGCCGAGGTTAGGCATGGCGAGGCCAAGTTCGGCCAGGCGCTCACCGAGAGTGTAGAGACGTATACCACTCTGCATGACAACAAGCCCGGTCTCCGCGTCAGCGGACAGGATGCGGTTGAAGTTGTCAAGGTTCACGAGCCAGTTCGAAGTGCATGTGATGTGGGAAGGCGAATGACCAGCGCCCGTGGCGACGACGCGGCGGCGGCATACTCGGGCCAGGTTAACGAGCTTTTCGACCTCTTCCAGCGACTCGGGTTGAATGTAAAGCTCCGGAATTGACGTAAAAGTCCTCGCCCAGGTGTGGTGGAGGTGATTCTGGCGGGCGCGAAATGCGACGCCATCATCCCTCTTCTCGAGCTCTGCGGTAATTCTAGGATCCATGTTGGTCACGTCTGATATCGCAATCGGGAGGTGTTCAGAGGTCAGAAGATCTCGAGCAGATAGATATGAGGTGGATAGGGAAATGATGGTATCTGCTCAAACCATCATGACTTTAAAGAACAGCCATGACCCAACTAAAGCGCTTGGTCGAAATACGAAAAAAACAAAATAAGGGATAAGGGAAGGGAGAGAAGTTCGGATTGATAGTTCCGTTGTGAGGGTGAAATAGGTATGCTATGTACGACTAATAAAGACTCGGACGGATAGTAGACTAAGAAAAAAGAAGGGTGGGGTTAATATCCTTTAAAGCCCTCTTTTATTTTCCTTCTTTCCTTATAGGTTTACTATGATAGTATCCTACCTAACTAATATAGTATTTTCTAGTATTTTGTTATTTTCTATTCTAATTTTCGGTATATAACTCGCGGGTAGTATTATAAAGGCAAGGGGCTAATAGTATAGTTAGATATAGGATAATAATTAATAAGAATAGCACTAGTAATAGTAGTAATAAAGATATAAGTGGTTCTGTATTATAGTAGTGCCTTGGTAATAATATACTAACTCTAGTTATAGATAGCGTTATAGAAACCCTCCCCTAAAAGGGGTAAGCCTAAGGATAATAATAATGGCTATTACGAGTAGGGTATGATCCGAGTTATACCGTATATAGGCTTATTAATATCGAAGCAATAGCGTAGGGACTAGTAAGGGATAGTTATTTACGGTATTGTAAACAACGAGGTAGCGACCTAGTCAAAGCCGAAGTATATACTAATATTATAGGTGTAAAATAGGCAGAAAAGGGATCGCTGTTAACGGGGGAGATCGGAGGAGAAGAGACGGAACTCGAAGACGATACCAAGGCAAATAATAAGAATAATAATGAAAGGAGAGAGGTGTGGGGAGAGAGATACCGAGTTGTTAGAAGAAAAATACATAAAGACCGAAGAAAAAAACACTCAGGAATGCCCTCAGATTAGCTCTCTGGTTCTCACTGACAACGGCCAGAGTGGAGGACGATAGTCATCCTCCGCATACTTCTGTGCTGTCTGCAAATTTGGCTTTTTGGTTTTCCCTTGGTCATCACCGGGCTATAATTCATTTGGTCGAGTGTCTCGACTTTCGCTCCCGACATGCTCTGCCACTCGGCGAGCGTCACAAAGGCCACCAAGACAGCTGCCTGCTCCGATTGAAAACTATTTTTTGTGAACTTTCACCAGCGCTTCCAAGAGTCCCTGCCAGATCCCATGCGAAAGGTGTGGCCGTCACCCCCTAGAAACGGCCACCCCGATGATGGGAAGTGGTACATCTAGTTTCCCATTTAAAAGGGATGGCCGTTACCCCCTAGAAACGGCCGTCCCCATGATGGGAAGTAGTGCATCTCGAGGAATGATACACACACATGTATGTATCCAAGGCGCTTCTAGTTAAGCGGTTGTCGTCACAGCGGCACTGTGTGTCTTGGGACAATTGCTGACCAACTGGGCAGCAGAGCGATTAATCGGTTGGAGCGCCTGCTCAGATTTCCGTTCTTGTGCATGGTCTTTTCGTTTTCCCAGAGGGTTCCCGGAGGAACCACAGTGGAACGATCCCAGCAACTCTTTGTGAAGAGGTGTCGTCACCGCAGGCTTTAAGGAAGAAACAGAACTCAAAAAGTCGAGAAACGGAAGAAGAAAAAAGAAGAAAAGAAAGGATCAGACTCGATTCAATGCGTCTCGAGAAGGGTAGAGTTGCTCCCTGAGATGCTGTTGAACTTCTGTACGTGGGCAGATAAGGCAGGTAGGCTCGTATAACCCCCGGGGAAGGAAAGAAACAGGAAGAGTAGGAGGAGAGTTGGGAATCTCTGTTCGTTATGGTCGATGCCGACCTCTGGCTCTGTGGACATCGTGATCCGATCGTGAAATCGGGGGGAATTGAGCCAGATCAGCTGTCTATCGCCTGTTATGTTCTGTTTTCGGTAGTCGACATCGAAGGAATCAGCTGGCGGCACAAAACGCTGGGATATTGAGATAATGCACAGAGTTTGTGCACTGAATTTCTCGAATCGGGGACCCAACTCGGCATAGAATATGCGAAGAGAAATCCTCTGGCAGACATCGCGATGCTTCGGTATCCAGACTCATATACATTCAAGCGATAATTCCCACATGAAGCACATCATGTGGCGCTTGCTTCTTCTTCAAACACGGTGTGCTTGGCAAGTTCTTGTCGTGTGACGCTTGCCTCGACGAAATCTTTCGGGAAAGATCGCAATGGAGTGAAATCGATATCACAAGGGAACCGAATGCTGGCTCCTTCGAATAGCCTTCTTCAAAGTATCGGACACGGCGTAGGCCAATATTGACAGTTTTGGTAGAGAGTATAATACTTGAGTGTTTGTGTTGCTGAAAAGGAAAAGTTAGAAGGAGCAGGAGGAGGAGAAGAAGAAGACGAAGAAGAGGGAGAGCGGGTGGAACCTTCGAGTTTCAGTCCAAAAGACAATCCGACGCGTTCCCAAACGCGTGTTGGAGCCTATCCACTATCCGCTCGCTGACTAAGCATTCTGCAGACAGTGCGTAGATTTGCAGAGTACGGAGCAATCATCAAACGCAGGCAACATATTCTGCAGATTTCTACACTAGATACTTGCCTCTACGGCTTGGTACCAAGAGACGGCCTTATTTGAGTCACTATGATCTGTATCTCTCAGACTCTTGTGCCTCTTTAATCCTCTCCTCCACTTTGGAAATCGTCTGCTCATCGTAGAGATCCTCGATACGACCAACACCCATCAAGATAGTCTTCTCATGCCTCGATGCCTCATCCTTGGTCATACAGACCAAATCACCCAGCCTAACGTTCGAGCTCTTTTGCTCCTCTAGCCCTTCTCCTATCCTTATGAGGGGCGTGCCTTCCGGCTTCCGCCACCGGACTAGGGAAAGCCTCGTCGGCACGCCCGTGATGGCGCTGCGGCCCTTGTACAGCTCCTCGACAAGGAACGCCACGTCGCCTGGTGTTAGCGGCAGTCGCAGGCCCCTGGCGACATCGAGATCGGCGCTTGTGCCCTCTGAATACCGCACGAGCCTCTCTTCACTGGCTTGGACGAGGCCCAAGATGCCGTCGTACATCTTGTCGCGGTTCTTATTCACGCTGTTGTCCAGCGGATATCCTAAGCGCAACCGCTATATCAGCAACGAAGGCCTTCTCACTAACGCATGACCCTCTGGCCAGCAATGCCAAGTAAGAAACATAGATATTAGACTTACCCGTGATGCTCAGAATGATGTAGTTGGCGACGGTGTATCCAAACACCGCCGGCATGGTTCCAAGAACCGGTAGAATTCGTACGCGGAAGTTGGGGAGCACCCCCAGATCCCCGACCTTGCCCTTCTGGAATTCATCTTCCGGAAGAGGCAGCAACTCGGCCTTGCCCTCGCCTGCCTTCTCGTTGGAGTAGACGACAGGTATCCCGCTCGTGACGCCCTGCAGCTTCAGCCTCCTCCGCGTCGCCCGCGACAGGCCGTCATCCGTGCTAGTCCCGATATCACCAATCATGATCCGCGTCGGGTCGCTCTTCGCGCCGGCCCCCATGCTCGAGATGACGGGGATTTTGCGGTCGTGGCAATACTTCAGCAGCGCGACCTTGGTGTCGATGTTGTCGATAGCATCCACCACGAAGTCGGGCGGCTGGCCGTCCTCCGTCCACGGCGAGAGCACGTCGTCGGCGACATCGCCCTCGAACTTTTGCAGACGCAGGTCGAACTTCACCCAGGGCGTGACGGCGATCAGGCGCCGGTAGAGGCACTGGACTTTGGGCATCCCCACGTCCGCCAGCGTGGCGGCGGCGTGGCGGTTGAGCGAACTGAGCGTGACCTGGTCGAAGTCGATGAGCCGGATCTTGGAGACCCCGGACCGGGCGAGCGCGGCGGTGCAGTGTGACCCAACGCCGCCGCAGCCTACCACGATGACGAACGACTTGCGCAGCTTTTCCAGCCCTTCGTCTTTGAGGAAGACGCGGTTCCGGGCCAGCTGCTCTAGAATGAGCTCGTCGTCGAAGTCCCCCGCTTGCGCTCGCCTCGCCAGTGCTTCGTTCCGAGCATCTTCCTTGTCGACGGGCGGAAGAGTGCCGCCGGTTTTTCTAACCTGTCACGAGATTTCAGCAACGAGTTTGCCGTTTGGATGGCGAACTGGGTCGAATGGGACTGAATGAGGGCATCTATATGTGTACCTTGTCAAGGGTGGATGTAGTATCTGTCGGAGGGGGGATGGAACGCTTCAACTCATCGAGTCTTTCTTCCCTAGCTAAGGACTGATAGCCAAATATGAGGCATGCGACCGTCGCGCCGGAGATGATGGCTGTAGTGGCCAACTGTACCCGCGGATCTGATGCCGCCTTGGAGAGAAATGAAGACATCTTCAGCAACAGCAATCCATGCTCTGGTCAGGGTATCGCGAAGAATGATCCGCAAACGACAGGAAGCGGCCTTACCAAGTTAAATGGAAGGGAAATCTCAGCCGCATAAAAATGAACCAACAAAACCAAAAGACAATGAATATTCTCTGATAATCATCATTCAACGGACGTTTCGGTCGCAAATAAATCCCGGAGTTTAAGTTGTTCAATTGCGCGAGTCGGAACGACAGGGGATAGATTCCGAGTTGGAGCCAATCACGGGAGCCAATCACGGGAGCCAATCACAGGGACCAATGCCACGCCACGGGAATACTTTTCTCCGATGGCCACTTTGGCCTTGGCGCTTGTTTGTACAAGCTCGTAGTCTTGAAGATCATCAAACCTCTCTCTCTATAACATTCTCTGCCCACCTAGCTACAATCCTCCCACATAAGAAACTTCGTTGCCGACACTTCGACGTCGCTGTTTTAATAGATTCTCGAAGACATTGGGTCTCTTTCTATTCATTTACCAGAGCGACGAGCGACATTAATCTAACCCAGCGAAACAAACTCGACTTGTTCAAGCTCATTACGTAGCATGATGTCTTGACTTTGAAGCGTCTACCCGCAACACAGATCCCAAATAAACCCACAAATGACATTACCCGAGAAGATGCGGCAACGAATCGCCCTCCGGCGACTTCTTTTCCAGAAGCTATTCCGGTCACCCGCTTCCTTACAACGACCCTTTACGAGCAACGCGTCGCTCGCATCCAGAAGCCGTCCCCAGCTCCCGTTCCTCTCGATACCAGTGACGACAACGCGGCGGAGAGCACGATACTTTACGACCGAAACAAGGTTGTGGCTGCGACATGAAGGCAGTATGGTTGTGCGGTACAACATTGCCTTATGGGGTTCCCTGATCTGCCTGGCGGGTATCATCTTGATGCTCAACCAGGACAGTCTCGAGAAGCAGTTCCCAACGCCCCACGAATGGTCGTTCATCACGCGCATGCGAGTCCGAGGGGCAAAAAGCGCCAATAACCATGGAGGTCCCAAGGGCAAGAACTGGGATGAGATTATTGTTTCCTGCAGGGAGGCCCTGAAGAGGCTTGAGGATCCCAATATCGACGGTGCCGGCGTCAGGGAGCTTCTCAACGACGAACCCCTTTCCATCGAGGGCCTTGGAAACGTGGGGAAGGATATCTCCGACAAGAGCGAGAACTGGCGGAGGGGCTACTATGAGGTAATGATGCTGCTGGCCAGGAGCCTGGAGCAGGTCGACGGCTGGGTCAAGGACAAAACGAGAAATATCGTCTGCCCACCCCAGATGGTGGTGGGGCCATCGAATCCTCGCCCGGAGCCCATGCCCCCAGGA
The DNA here is from genome assembly GCF_003711515.1 of Sodiomyces alkalinus F11. Classification (NCBI taxonomy): domain Eukaryota; kingdom Fungi; phylum Ascomycota; class Sordariomycetes; order Glomerellales; family Plectosphaerellaceae; genus Sodiomyces; species Sodiomyces alkalinus. Next base: position 609,066 of record NW_021167089.1, on the reverse strand, counting down.
GCGCCATCAGCGCCGAAGGAGGAGAACTGCGAACCGGCCTATGAGTCTGCAGAGAACGCCTATCTGCGGATTCTCACGACAAAGGGATTCAGTACCAAGCAAAGGTTGGACGCAGCACTCGCGTACGCTTTCTTCTTAGACTACAAAAGGTTGCCTGAGGCTGCTGAGCGGGTATATGACTGGGCCCTCTCGATTGCCACAGAGTCTGCCGACCCGTCCTCTCCACCGCTGGTGGACCGGCGCACGTTGACCATACACGACAAAGCCACACCGCCGTCTGACAACGTCCTCTCGGTCCTGACCGCGATAGCGACCCAGAAAGCCCGGTCGGGCGACCTCTCGGCGGCACTGCCCATGTTCATCTCGCTGCTCCGCGCCCGCCGTTCGCTCCCGTCCACAGCGGCGGAGGGTTCGGTGGAGGAGACAGCAGCAGCAGCAGCAGCAGCATCAGCAGCGGAAGCACGATCGAGTTGGTGGCAGAAGCTGTGGGAGCTGGCCAAACCGCCGCAGTACCCGCCGCCGCCGCCCGACGGCACGCAAGCCCCCTGGCGAAGTGCGAAGAATCTCTGCGAGGAGGCGGCGCTACACCTGTACATCGGCGAGATCCTCTACTCAAGCCAGGACAAGGCGCAGATGCGCGAGGAAGGCGTGGCGTGGACGCGCGACGGGGTGGACCTGGCGGAGGAGCAGCTCCGCAAGCTCGGGACGACGGGGGCGGGAGACGCCAAGGAGACGTGCAAGGAGTGCCTGACGACGGGACTGGAGAACTGGTCGACCATGGTGAAGCGGTTGGCCAGGCAGGAGGCCGAGCAGCACAAGAAGCGCGAGGAGAGCGGTGGAGGCGGGTCGTCTTTCGGGGCGTTCTGGAGCCAGCCTAAGCCGCAGGAAGTCGAGGCGCGTTGGGCGGCTGAGGAGAAGGTGGTCCAAGAGCGGGTCCGGAGGACGAGCGAGCTGCTGATTGATGCGGCACCGCCAGAAAGCTTTGTGCAGAGCCTGCTCAAGGCGTAGGTGGGACTACTGTGATGGACGATCCGTTTCTGGGTCGGCGACCTTCGCTGCCTTCGCTATCTGTGCAGCAATCGTGCTGCAGTATCTATTCTACGGTTGCACAGTGTAACTGCTTCGTACCTTTCAAGGGTTGAAAAGTAACAAATGTTGAATTGGAATAACTCCAGTTTGGAGCATTGGGGTCGTGAAGCACAACAGAACTGCAGCCCTCATGTGCTTGATCTCGGAATATGTTGACATGCCAAAGACCCGGCAGACCGGATCGCTAAGATTTTGCCCGTCACGAACGGGGGGATTTCTTTTCTCCTTTTCTTATTCTCTTTCTCGAACTGGGCAGAGGAATTGCCATGGCATCTGAGACAAGTGCCATCCGTTCGCAGCAGCCTCGAGCGCCGACCAGGTCGCTGGAGCCCAGACGAATATAAGCTGTCCGGATATATTCCGATGGGAGGAGAGGTTGGGAATTGGCCATTGCTTCACCAAGTCGTCAGCAAAAGCGAGAAGAAAATTTCTACTCAGCTCTCTCGGTGTTCTGGTAATTAGATCGTAAATAATAAGCCTGGACCTCGATTCTGAAACTCGGGGTCGATTCCCAGAATCCTGGGAATGGATCTTTTGATGTTCACGGTGCAGGACCTGGCCCGAGTCGCTGGTTCCCGATGTCATTTAGTGGGCCGAGCAGAATCCCCAGTGGGCCGGCCACTGACGTGTGGGGGTCGTTTCGCTCGTTGAATCAAAGGCTGTGGGTGGGTGTCGCCGTGCACGGACCGAGGACACCAGCCGCCCTATTTTCATTGGGAGACGGACGGGAAAAAGAAGGGAAAAAAAAAAGAAACCGTGTGATGTGGGGCGCAGTGTCCACCACGAGGTACCTCCCGAAGAGCGTTAGGTAATACAGATCCTTTGGGAAAGTACCTTATTCTATGGGGATACGAAGTACCTGCAGCTCTAAGGGAGCTTTTGGGCAAGAACAAGAACGACCGAGTTAGGTACATACGAAGAGATTCAGTGGTGGGAACTGATGCAGGAGTAGGTGCGGGTGTGGTGCAGGTGCAGGAGGAATAAGGCGGTGAAGAACCAGAAGACAGAATTTCGCTTCGTCTTTTTCTTCTTTTCATTTTCAAACATGTAATCCAACAACAACAACATCACCATCCTAAAGACACATTCCGTGATACTTGCCAACACTGTTACTCTATGGGTATGTCAGTCCGCCTTCCCCCCTTCGTCTCGGGCACTATACCTAGCTCCCGCCTTGACCAATACCCACCCCACTTCACTCCCACCCAACGCCTTACCACAATTTTGGGAGCCGGTGGCTGGGAACAGAAAAACGGAACCCTATCCCTACTCCGTACTCCCGCTTCCATCACGGCTCCGCTGCAACATGTGCCGACCCAGCCTCCCGGCTCGTCCCTATCGTCGTTGTTTCTTCTGTGACAAGACCAGCCACTTCCTAACGTCCCACGCATCAACCAAAATGACGCCGCTCCCCAACCTTTCGCGCAAGCTCAGGCTTCTGCAGCACACCATGCATCTCTCCTCTACACTGCCATTCTCTTACAAGTGATTGGTCAACGATTAACGGTCAGCCTTCAGCCTAACCGTCCTAGTGGACTGGTAAACCCCGTTGTCAAAGCATGAATTATCAAGACTTGAACTTCGACTTTGTTGATAGGCAGCGTATGGTTTCCCCATCTCCTTCAGCTTTCAGTGTTTATAGCTCCATGTCCCATCCCAGCTGTTCTACCCTTCATCTGAACGATCTCGTTAACAGTGGTGGCTACAGGCCCTTATCCTCCTCAGTTCTGGTCCCCGGGGACTCCCTCCGATCAACTTCAAGCTGCCGTCCCAGCAGGCAACGAACGTGCCAGTCATCCATATCGAACAGGCAGTGACAATCTGTCAAACGATTCTGGCTTACAATATTCTGACGCTGCCCAACCCACTATTGCTCCGTACAACATCCCTCACGCTCCGACACCTCCCTGGGGCTCCGACGGTTCGGCTCCTTCCAACACTACCAGCCAATACGGCCCGAGCCGCCTTTTCGGCCATTTCTCCTTCCCACTCATAGACAACCGCCCCGGTGCCTCACAGCCGCCCGCCTTGCCTCTTTCTTCTGCTTCTCCTACATACCTCCCACACGCCATGGACGAAGTCACTGCCCGGGCCGAAGCTAGGGGGTTTCGTGACCAGATGACCATGGACGCTGCTGGGTCCATTACTCCAGGTGTCGACGACGGCCCATTCATCAATTTTGCTCTCAACGCTTTGACGGCGGACAGATGGTCAAAGTCCTCGCCCGCCTCGAATCTCCCTTCAAGACCGGACGCCACCTATACGCGGCACACGGCCGACGATTCGAATCGCTTCCCCGACGAGGAGTCCTCGACTATGCGCGCCATGGCCGGTGCTGGTGCTGGTCTACATACCGCCGCCGCCCCGATTCCCGTCATCATGTTCAGTGGCTCAGTGCCGCAGAGATCGGCGTCACCACCCAATGTCAAAATGCACGACGCTGATGTGCAGGAACCCGATCCCACTCCGCTCGACACCGACCACGACCATCCTCCCTCCGCTTCCCGCGAGCTCCTTCAATACAACCCGACCAGAAAGCTGGCTGCTCTCGACGTGAACCAATGGGTTCCAATTAGCGAAACACGCCCAGTGCCCAGGGAAGGCAAGCCAAAGCTGGACCTCCTCGATCCCACGAGAGAGGCGTACCCGCGCCTCACCGCCCTCCCACGGACATTACGACTCCCTTCTCTGCTTGCCCTCCTCATGCTCTGCCTCGCCAACATCGTCCTCTTCATGCTTTCCGCCATCTTCTCCATGCGCCGCCCAGGTCTCCTTCAACTACAACTGTCCGATAGCGAGATCCAGGGTGGCCAGTATTTCCTGTTTCGCATCTTGCCACAACTACTAGCTGCCATTGTCTTCGTGTACGTCCAGTGCGTCATGGCGGCCACCGTTCGAATCCTCCCTTTTACGACGATGGCTCAGGATGAGATGGAGAAACGGAAAGACGGGCTCTTTCAAGAACTTTACCCGAGGTCGTATTTGATCCCTCACTTATCTGGCCCTGTTGTGACAAGGGTCTGTTTGACTTTGATGTGGCTCAGCGCCTTTACGATCCCGCTCGCCAGCAGCGCCTTCACCGTTACTCGTATCCGTGGCGAGTGGACATGGGTGTCTGTGCAGCCTGTTACTTGGACTCTGGTGGCGCTATACTTCCTCCTCCTGGGTGCACTCGTCACGTTGGCTGTTTACTGGCACGGAAGGATCACTGGCCTCCTATGGGATCCGCGGTCCATCGCCGACATTGCCTTCATGCTCTATCAAACCAACGCCCTGAGCGACTACGAGGGGACGGAATTTATGATGGGCAAGACCGAGAGACGGGCACAGCTTCATCGGCGCCGGTTCGACCGGCTAGGTTACTGGATGAAAGGGGATCCCGCTATCGAGCCGTGGTACGGTATTGGCCTCGCTACCAGCTCCCTCAACTCCCCGTCTCGCGATTTTGAAGAGTTGAATCCCATGGAAGGGAGCCACAGCGTCTCTATTAGCTCCCTCAAATTGTTCGCTTCCTCCGACAACGGTAGAGCGTGGTACCGATACCTACCCTGGTGCTTGCGTGGCACCCAGGTACTCTGCTTCTCCATTGGCGCCACCGTCCTCCTGGTGGCGCTCATTGTCGTATCCTTTATTGGCGGCGCCGCCTGGATGCAGGGCTTTCATCCCGGTCGCCTCCCGGCTTACCCAGATGCGGCAGGATTCTCTGCTGCCAACTTCGTCTACAGCTTCGTACCGAGCCTGCTCGGCATGCTCCTGTACTTGGCTTTTCAATCCCTCGACCAGGTTCTCCGCATCGTCCAGCCGTGGGCCGAGTTGCGCAACGATGAAGGTGCTCCGGTCTCCCGCTCCATCCTTCTCGACTACGCGGCGTGCTCCCCCTTCCAGTCTACCTACCGCGCTCTGCGCAACAAGCACTGGCGCGTTGCTGCCGTATCCTTCATGGCTCTCCTGGCAATCCTCATCCCCGTCCTGGCCGGGGGTCTCCTCATGGCTCGGAACATTCCTGGCACCAACCAGACCCGCATGCGACCCCAAGCCGACGTTTTCTTCGCGCTTCTCGCCCTCCTGATCCTCTACCTCTTCGCCGTCATTTCTGTCATCCCTGCGCGAAACTCGTATCGTCTTCCTCACTCGGTTACTTGCATCGCCGACATCATATCTTTCCTCCGAACCGAAGACATCGGCGGGGAGAAGGGCTTTCAGTTCCAGCACGCCCGCGACCGGCAGACTATGCTCATCAATCTCGGCGTCCACCCGGGCCGCGAAGAGAACCGTTGGTTCTTTGGCAGCGTGCCTGGACGTGAGAAACAGGGCCCCGGCATACGAAGACTGAGGAAATATACCGAGCGCGCGCCTCGTCGCGCCTGATCTGATACCTAGCTGTTTTTATATTCTCGTGGCCAGTACTCCGGTTGCACTGTGTTTTTATTTTGGGTCTAGATTTGGGGCGTGTATGTTTTTTGTTCATTTTCTGGAGTTCTTTTTTTTTTCTTCGGCTCGCTTGCATAGCGGAGAGCATTGGTGGTTTTGGGAAACTTTGACGATGCATGATTTTGTATCGCGTGGTATGATATTTACGAGCTTACGGCGTTTCTACGAGATGACTCTCATATGACAAGGCATGAAGAGAACGCGAAATAGAGACACGACTCAGGTCGCACACATTTTATTCTGCTCCATGGATACACCGACGCAAGGTGTACGTAGTCCGAGATATTCCATGCTCATCACGACTAAAGCGCAGCGGCTGCTCACTTTGGGATACATAACGTTTGGTGTTCCCTCCAATCTGTGTGTCAAGGGAACCGCCAACGAGGGTACACGATGTCGCTTGTGACTATATGGAGGTAACGTGGATTTATAGTGTAGCTGGACTGCGATGTTAAATATAAACCTGGTTGAAATGGGCAAGTGTTGTCTGCGTGTGATGATGGTTGAGAGACGTGGATGATACAATTATTATATTAGACTCGTCGGGTAACGTTATCATGTGAATTCATCGACGACTGGGACGTCGACAGACAAGACAACTGATACAGAAAATACGAAGGAAGAAAATGAGCAGAGGAACAAGAAAAGGAGAGTGCGAACGCATGTGTGTCAGAGACAGATAGAGACAGATAGAGAGAGAGAGAGAGAGAGAGACATCGGTATCATGTCGTGGGCTTCGTGACTTTTGTTTTCCCTAACCGGGCCCCAACCAACCGATCGCCAGATTTATCCGTTCATCATGGGGCGCCTTGACCGTTCATTTAGCCTGCCAAAAGCCGCGTTCCGTGCGATGCTCTGGTGCTATGCCCATACGTGTACATGACGCGTAAAGTATAAAATTTGACAGGGAGAGAAGGCCAAAGAAAAAAAGAAGAAAAAAGAAGAAAAAAGAGGGAACGAAAGGAAAAAATCGTGGGAAGCATGGACTCTAGAGCATCGTGCGCGTTAAGGCAGACAGAAAAGGAGAAAAGACAAGAAAGTATAAGTGAAGGAAGAGGCCAAAGTAGGCGTGAGTAGATGGAGGTTCCTCGACTAAAGGAGCCGGAAAAAAAAAAGGAAAAAAAAAAAAAAAAGGGTTTCACGAAGAGGGATTCAATGACCCCGTCCCGAACGCCCGAACATGCGTCCGAAGACATTGCTCTTCCGGCCCTCTTTCCCCCGGCGCGTCCTGCCCTCGGACTCCTCTAGTGGGGGAGCTTGCCGCAGCGGCTCGTGCTCCTCGTGGGACCGTCTCGCGATAGCAGTGCCGGTGGGGGCACGAGGCCGTGACCATGGGCGGTCGATACTCTTGCGCGACGTCTTGTTCGAACTAGAATGTTGTTGGGCGGCGGCGGCGGTGGTGCTTTGGGTTTGTTTGTGTCGTTTCCCCCTTACGAGTCGGGAGAAGCGGCCCTCGGGTTCACTCTCGGAGTCTGAGTCGAAATCGAAGAAGGACTTTTGCTGAGTCAACTTCGGGATCGAGGTCGGCGGACGGGGTGGGCCGGGAGGGGTGGGAGGGGAGCGCGGGTTGATTAGATCTACGAGGTTGGTGGAAGGGAACAGAGGGATGGTGGATGTCACGCCGGTGGGATCTGAGTGGTGCAGAGGAGCGGCAACGGATGATGGGGGCGGCGACATGTCTGGGAATTGGGGGGCACTTGTCCCGTGGCTTGTATGAGGACGCGGTGCTGGGGGTGAGGCTCCGAAATCAGACGTGGGCATGCGAGGCACTGTTTCGGAGTGGTGGTGCCGGTGTTGCGTGGCTTTTGGGTGGGAGAGCTTGCGGTCTGCTGAAGGCATCCAAGATGGACCTGAAAGCGCAGGAGTCACGACCCGGGGCAGAGAGCTTGTCCTTGGTGGCGGCGACAGTGCATCTTGGGGCGAGCATGGGCGCATGGTCTGTTTGGGGAAGAGACTATAGGAAGACTCGACAGCCCGGATCGTCTGAGGCTTCTCGTAAATTTCATGACTTCGCAGCGGCCACTCTGGCCTATCCGTGGTAGGGGATTGCGGCGCGACAGAGGGCCGAACGGTCAAGGTGTATCCCGCCGGCTTTGGCGGGCGTGGGTTGTCGTCGTAGTTGATGGCGCCCGGCTTCTTGGCCCTCTTGATATGGGGCGAAGGGATCAGGGCGGGATAATGAACACGTGGCTCAGGGTGCTCCTGCTTATGGGACAGCTTGTGCTGCTGCTGCTGCTGCTGCTGCTGCTGAAGGTGATGTTTTTCCTGTTGAGTTGGGTAGCAAGCCGAATCCGTCCGGGCCACCCAAAAACTGTCCCAGATTTGCGACGTCGAGGCATGGTACTGATAGTCATCGTCGTGGGAAAGCTCCGAGTCGGTACGATCGTCGATGAGACTGGGTGGCGAGCCTGCCGAGCCGATACAACCCCTATCCCGGGTTCGAGCCATGAACTCTGGGCTAGGAGGGGGGTACGGGCAGTTCGAGTAGCCGTAATACTTGGACACAAGCTTGAGCTGGGCGAGCCCAGTTTGCCGATCTATGCTGGCGCGTGTCGGTGAAAAGGTGCCCATCTTGCGGGAGCGATCAAGATTCGAGCGACAGTACGGGTCGATAGACGCAGCAGACATGACGAGAAAGACGTCAACGTCTGCTCAGGGATTAAATGTCGATGCAGAATGATGTCGTCCGGGGGCTATGAAGGCGAGAAGCAGCAAAACAACAACAAGCAACAAATAAAAAGAAATAAAAAAACAATAGACAAAAAACCGGTCTGGTTCCCAGGGATAGAGAGGGATATATGCGGACAGAAACAAGGCATGCACGATCTGATCCTGTATTGATCTTCTTTTTCCCCGTGTCCCTTCGCTCCAAACAAACATTGAGCACCCAGAGACACGTACCAAATGGGGCTCTCCCTAGGTAGGGCAGGGCCGACAACAACAGCGAGGAACGACAGGTATGCAACATCGTGTCTCAGAGGCACTACAGAACGATCCGGACACCACTGGGCGGCTGAAGCTGGCTGGCTGAGGGCGGGTGGGTGGGTGGAAAGGACGCAAGATCGGCATGTCTCGATCTAGCCTCAACTACAAGACATTCCTCTGCTTATGAACGGATCTTCTTTCCCGTAGTCGCTCCTGCGGTGTCTCCTGTACTGTGATTTCTGGCGTCTCCTATAATGGGCTCCTGCGCTGTGCTTTATACCAATGGCGAACTAGGTCCGAGTATGATGGGGGCTGCTATGCTAGTCTTGGGACGCGAGATGGGAAGAAACAGGTCAAGCAAGCCGTCTGTCTACCTGCCCGGATGCTAGGCCTGCATAGCCGGCCGCGGACCCGTAACCCTCCCATGCAACGGCCGGCTAGCGGCAGGAGGCAAGGGCAAACGACAGTCTATGTAGCCATGCCTGGGTGTCCCGAAAGCCGACCTGTCAAATCCCAGACCCGGGAACGACAGCTCTTGGCGATTCTGGGGAGAGTGACGTACGCCTGACTGGTAAGAAGACATGACTGACACCAAAGTGGGAGGGCGAGAGGGCGAGATGGCGAGAGGACGAGAGGACGAGGGAGAAGGAAAAGAAGGCGTACATTCGTACTTGGTACTTGGGTAACACGACCGATAGCCGTGGTGAGACCGATTCTCCCAAGTCTCGTCTGTCGTATCACTCACTGTAGGCGACACGGCAATCAGTGGGAATCAGGGGTAACCGTCGACCTCCATCTCACTTCAGAATAAAACAGACTCGGCTTAACAGAGAAGAGCCCGCATGGGAAACATTATCCGGCCCAAGGAAGAAGAATAGAAGGGGGGGAAACGGTAGGGAGGAAAAGGAAGAAAAGCAAAAGCAAAAGCAAAAGCAAAAGCAAAAGCAAAAGCAAAAGCAAAAGCAAAAGCAAAAGAAAAGAACAGAAAAGAAAAGAAAATAAAAGAAAAGAAAAGAAAAGAAAAGAAAGAAAAAGGCAAAGAATGCATGCCGGGCCTTTGATGTCTCACTTGAGCAAACCATATCGCCTTGATACCTCACTCCACCTCTCAAATATCTGGACGGCGAGAATTCCTGAGCCTCCCTTCCCTCCCTTGACAGCCGTTACCATGGACAATTCGGCTAATCGAGTCAATGCAGGAATGGAATATGACGGCTTCTTGACGACTCCAACTCGGCTTTGAGGCCGATACGGCAAGGTCAGCAGCAGCGTCCAGGAGGTCAGGCGTAGTGGGGTAGTCAAATGATGAATAGTGATTGTACGAGGTAGTGACAGAGTAGGGCTTTCAGAAAGTGTTGAGGAGATTTCCTAGCTGGGGTGGTGAAAGAATGTTTCGCCGCTGTGCCACCGAGCCCACACCGAGACAAGCGGTCGTAGTTGAGCTGGATAGTCCAATATTACCTTGGTAACGAGGTGATCTGGGCCATCGAACACGCAAGGAAACATCACCAAGAACTCGAAGGGAGAAAAGGGAGGAGAAGAAGGGGAGGTTGGCTCCAGCTTCACCACATCTAAGTGATCCAACTACCACTACCCCACGCTCTCTCATTCTCTTCTCCGTACTCAGCGGGACATGCATGCAGACGATAGATGACGGATGACGAGTTGATGTCGTAATGTCGTAAGGGTGACAGGCGCCAACTCTGCCACGGTCCCGCAATGGACGTAGGAAGCGACAGCAAGACGTTGAGAGGAAGCGAGGGAGAATGGAAAGCAATTACGAGGGGAAGTCGTTACTTTTTCTCGTCCCTACCAAGCCACATCGGCCAATAACAATGCGGTATCCACAAGGAGTCACAAGGAGCCACAAGGAGCCACAAGGAGCCACACAAGCCACAAGGTCTTTTTCTCCCCGTTTGTCATGTTCTCCCCTTTGACTTCCTTTTCCCCTTTTCCCATTTCCCCTTTTATCGTTCCCTCAAGACAGTCAACTTATTGCCATTTGATATAGTTCCCCTTTCCTTAGATTATGTAGTGCAACTGGTTTCGTCTCCCCTTTTTATTTTCCATCCCCCCCCTTCCGTTTGTATATGCGTGTATATCTCCCGACACCAGATCTAGGAGTAAGCCCGGAACTTCTCCCTCGCTCTGTCTTAGTCCTCCGTCTCAATATTCTCAGCCGAAGGAAAAGAGGAAAACATCCCTGATTCTCTGATAAAACCTCAGGCTGAATGAGGTACACCGTCATCTCTCCGGTCATCACCGCGCAATCCCCCGATCCCTGTCCCCCGTTAAATCGCCCGGTTCGTAACCTATCTCCACATTCGTCGTCCTCATGATGCCGGCGTCACACCGCATGATTTCCTCCTCGCTCCCGGACGGTGTATACGACCTGATCTCGGTCCGACCGATCCCGCGGATGGGCTTCATCACGAAGCTATTGTCGTCGAGCGTCTTGTGCCCAGACCCTCCAATCGTGACCAGCTTCCTGGACCCCTTTTTACTGTATGAGCTATCGCCCGAGGGCCCCGTGCCGTACGTCCCGCCCAGTTTGGCAAACGCGTTGGGGAACCACTGCCGGAACAGAGGCCACAGCGCCGGCACCGATGCCGTCACGATGGCGACGTTGCTCTCGATGACCGACGTCGTTGGGCCCAGGCTGTATGTCAGGTCCGGGTCGATATTCCCCGTCTCGAATTGCCGGAAAACGTCGAGGATCGACCATAGCCGAATGCAACCCACGATCGTCACGCTGAAGGATAAGAAAAAGAATCTGTCAGCGCCTGACCTTTCGTCTTGCTCCTTGGCCTATGATTGAGAAACAGAAAAAGGGGGGGGGGGGGGGAGGGAGTAACTCACACTATACCCAACATGAACACGCCCAGCAGTGCAATCTTGACCCGTCTCGCCATCTTCAATTCCAGGAAGATCCAAAAGGGAAGCGCTAGCACCAACACGTCCGTGATGATGGTGATGATCGCCGTCCCCACCGTCAGGGCCTTGCCATCCACGCATGTCTTCTCGTCCTCCGGGACAGTCGGATCCCAGTTCGAGTGGATCGGCAAGCACTGGAGGAGAACACCGAAGAACGTCCCGATCATCAGGCAAATATTGGCCACGTTGAGGACGTGAATACACCACCACACGGGCCTCTTCGTGCCGCCCAGTCGCAGGAGGAAGATGAGCACCGACGACTTGACGAGCGCCAGGATCGGGTTGTACAGCGCCATGTTCACGTAGTTCCACCGCCGGGCGATGAACATGTCGTGCGGTGGGATATCCCACATGTGGATGCCCATGTAACTCGCCAGAGCATCTGCGTAGACGTTCTGTTCAGAATTCTGGCTCACCGTCGCCCGAAAGGTCGTCAGGGGGGTCGGGGGACAAAGCGGCAATACTTACAGTGATAGAAGCTCACGGTAAACCCTATGGAGAGGCCCTGTCATGCAAACTGTCGCGTCAGCACTCGGTTTCCCGCTTTCCATGCCTTGGACGGAGTTTCGTAGCGACAAAACGTACCATGGCCAGTACGATGAGGGTATCGTCTATTCACTCAAGTCAGTATTCTACCCTTCCTGCAAACTTGGTCGGCGTGTTCTCTTTTTCTTTGCTTCTTTCTTTCTTATTTTCCTCTTTCCCCGTTTATTCGGTGGACTCACCCCATCCAAATTGCCGCATCCAAAGCCGCCCGTATACTCGTGCCGATACTGTGATGAAGGCCAACGCAGGAAAGAAGAAGATGATGGCGTGGCCGAAACGACGAAGTCCGGTGTCGTTATAGGGGCCTGGGACGCCGGCGCCCCATGACTCCGGGAGGTCCTCCGGCGCAGGAGGAGGAGGGAGCGGTGGTCCGCTCATCGTCGTGTCTCTGTTCGACGGTGATGGCGATCTTTTGCGGAAAATTGGAGACTGCACTGCTCAGTGCTCCCTCACGAGTCTCCAGGAAGGGTCTAACGCTAAGGGCGTGGAGCGTCCGATGCGATGGGGCGAAGAGGAGCACGACGATGATGATCAATTCCAACTTTATAACCAGACCGATCGGAATGATATCTTGAGTTGTGACTGATCACAGAACCGTTGTTAGGGCCCTGGCCCATATGAATGGGGTAAAAAAGGAATCAACGACAGACCCAGGGTTCATCCGATCCCCATGTTTCTTTCCCTGTTGGTTGCCCCGAGCCGCTGATCGAGTAAATCAACAACGGTCTCTATGGTTCGATGAAACCATGTCCCCACGGGACAGGAGGTCTGGAAGCCAGGGGGGCGAAGGAGGGCAAGAATGTTCCAACGAAGTATTACTCTGCAGCACACAATGTAAGAAGAAGTATGCGGAAGATCCGACAGACGCAGACTCCCCTGAGATGAGTCTCCGCCATGGACAAAATCTGCAGGTATGTACGTAATTAATATGAGTATACCGGTAGAGGGACGGGCGGCACAGCATTTGAGCTGAGTTGGTTGTATAAAACCCCTGCGTTTTTTACTGGACTCGACTGCGGTTGTGGCGTCAATAATGAGCTGTGCCGTTTGAGAAAACGGGCCGGGGGCGCGATCCGAGTTGCAGTTCGCTGCGGGTAGGATCCTGTAGACCTAGCATGGTAAGTCGAGACCCTCGCTTATGAAAAAAAGAAGAAGAAAAAATCAAGCACCGTATTTCCGTATTTCCCAAGTTTGTCCAAAACAGTAGGTTTTGCTTGATCAGTGAGGTCAGTGAGTGGGAAGACGGGCCAAATCTTGAAGCCGCCCATGTTGTCTGCCATGGAAAATCAGCGCAAGTCCGGTTACCAAAGGATGCAGATAATTATGAGGTACTTGTCAAGGTCTAATCCTATCGACCATGACAATCTGGCTGTCTTAGGTATTCCACAATGTTCATGACGGACACCCTGCCTCCCCCCCTCCTTTCTCCTCCTCCATGTTGGTCTACGCGCGGCCGCTTTTGCGGACATTTTCCCTTGGCGGGGAAGAGTGGCACGGCGCGAGGTGAAAAAAGAAAAAAAGGAAGTGGGAAACGAAGAAGATGGTGTCCACGACCGTGCCTGGACTTTCCACCGGGGAGCACCGGGGAGCACCGGTGAAATCCTTCGCTGCATGCCCAGCTGGAGCCGAGCTGCAGGTACGTCCGAAAAAAAAAATTGGCAAGCCACAAAACGTCTTTTCGCTACCAGTAAAGAGTCCCAGTGCGTTCGTTGTAAAGAAGCTGTGAGGCGTTTGGTTAAAATGAGGATAGGAGATAATTAGGTGCTAGGGCCTGAAGCCACAGATTTTCTCTCCGATGGTGATATATCCATAGATCGATCATGAGCTGCAGTCGATTCCGCAAGAAATCTACAACTCGAGGGACCCCACAAACCCGTTGGTGTTTCTTCAATAGTCAGTGATCAGTGACAGGTTGGCTTCAGAGAAGAGCGCGAGGTCGCACCCCTTCCGGTTCGTCCATAGAGTCAAGCAATCCGTTTTTCTATGGACTGACCACGCCGTGTTGGCTTTGTGCGCATGGAGGGAGATATGCCCTACGAAATAGGTATTCGCATGGGTAGGTAGGGAAGAGGGGGCGGCTCGGAATGTGGTGTCGTCGTGTCGCATTGGAAGCCCCGGTTTCCATATCCCTGGCCCCTGGCTCTCCCATCATTGTACGTTATAGTGTAGCTCCGGATTTCGGAGGGTAGTACATACAACGTTATATAAGGTACCTAATAAGCGCACCACGCCGCAGGTCGAGGAAGAATGCATTGTGTACGATGCAACTTTGAGAAGTCTTTGGGCCCCTAGCCTGGCCAACAAAGAAGCGAAGGGCGTTGAAACTCCCGTTGACCAAATGGGGTTAGCCCAAACGCTACTCCAGGACAGGTTAGCGTTCTTTAGGTGTTCTCCGATCTAGGTATGGCGTGCTATAACTAACCCCCGCACGAAAAAAAGGAACGGTTTGAAACTGGGGTTGTTAGACCAAAGTCACGTGACAGCAACTCCGAAGATGAAGACTACCTACCTACCTTAGGTAAATAAACTCCCTTAAGACTCTCGTCTCCGTTTATCCCAGACCCCAGCTACTTGGCAGGATCGGTTGCCTTTTATCCAGATCATCCCGGTTCTCTGCTCCTTTAGGATTCCTTTTATGACCCACAACCAACATGTTAGTGGAACGGTCGATTCTGTCCGCTTCCCCCGACGACCCCGAGCGGCCTGGACTTCGCGAAGGAGACTCCAACAACCCGGCCAGGGGGGGGGGGGGTTCTGCAAGGGGTCTTTCCCGCTTCTTCAAGTCTCGATTTCCTCTTCAACTTGCACAAACACGCAGCTCGCTCGTGTGCATACATTATAATTATACTCCGTAAGAGTCTTATGCAGATCACAGCCAGGCCTTCCGTTGCCCCTCCTGGCCTCGCAAACGCTTCCTGGCTGGTTTGTTAGAAGTCCTGAACATCTTCATGCATCATTTCCGGAGTACACATGTTTTATCCGAAGACCACCGCAGCCACCCTGGCTCGACTCCCGTCCAGATGCTATGACTTTTACCTACCTTACATACCTAAAACACTTCCGAAGGATCCCCTTTCCCGGTGCAGTTGGTAACTCGCCTAGGATCCTGGCATTGGCCGACTTCCGGGCTCCGCCCGCCATATCTCCTCCATTCTCTCTTACCCCTTTTTTATGGCCCAGCTCCCACTTAATTACGCGTCACCCTCTGCAGCTCCTCCTCGAACCAGAAATTTGCCAACACCGGTCGACGTTAACATAAACAGCGAGCTTCCTTCCCCACGAGCCCTTCGACTGATATGCTCTGTGTATTCCACATCCATAGGTGAGGCGCAAAACGACTTAGGTGCACCGCCGGCAAGCCGTCGGGTCCGAGCAAAGACACCACGAAATCTACCTTGAACGGTTCTTAGCACGATCTTTTTCGTCCTAGTATCCTGGGCGGTCCCGCCACCTTCAATAGCTTTTCTCAAAACCAAGTATTACTTGGTACTAGTGATCTGATATCCCTGCTCCATATCGTGTTCATATATCGCGCCGTCGTCGTTAACCCGTGAGCCGGGAGCAGCCGTTGTTGGCTCACCTCCGTCCCATTCTCTCCACCCCCACCATGCCGCCCCGCGGGTTCTCAACCGGTCACCGCCAACGAGCATGAACAGGGATCATTTCACGAGAAATGTCGGCCATTGTTTTGTTTACCATTGCATGTACCTACTTAAACTTACCGGGCGCCCAGGTGATCGGCGACGTACGTCGCGTGCTTTTCTCGTTCTTTCAATTGACTGACTGAAGATGGTTTGATCCTCTCCTAACCATCAGACGTTCCGGTTTTGAGGGATCACCACCACCGTCACGCGTAATCGTTTTTAGCCGAGTCAAAATGACACCGGCCTCGACGTGGATGCGCGTTTCAGCGCTCGCGCCCCTTGCGGGCTTGATTGTCTGCCCCATCGCTGGTAAGCCTATAATGCATTCTTTGTAGCTTGTCTGC
Source organism: Sodiomyces alkalinus F11 (assembly GCF_003711515.1). Classification (NCBI taxonomy): domain Eukaryota; kingdom Fungi; phylum Ascomycota; class Sordariomycetes; order Glomerellales; family Plectosphaerellaceae; genus Sodiomyces; species Sodiomyces alkalinus. The sequence continues at coordinate 593,153 of NW_021167089.1, read as the reverse complement.
TCCCCGCCCCGTGTGTGTGTAAGTACGACGCACCGCCCAGAGGCTGACCAGTTCTACTTTTTCTGTTCTTCTTTTCTAGCTGCGACGGGTCCTGCAGCGGACAAGCTCTCAGCCGGCTCGTCTTTTGCGCCAGCCGAGCTCTTTGAGGCGGAGACGATTCAGCTCACGGACGAGTCGCTTGCGTCTCTGGCCGGTTCTTTTGATAACCTCGAGATCTTCGACTTTGCGGACGGCAAGATTGCGAAACGCGATGAGGACGCCGAGGAGGAGCTGGATTGCAAGGTGTTCCCAGGCGACCCGGAATGGCCTTCCGAAGCCACCTGGGACCTGTTTAACATCCTCATCGACGGTGCCCTGCGCAAACCGTTGCCTTTGGCGTCGGTCTGCTACGACGGCGCATGGGGTCCAGTCGACCAGGCAGAATGCGAGAGAGTCGCGTCCCAATGGCAGACATCCCAGTTGCAGTATGTGATAAAAAGAAATTGAAAAAAGATAAAAAACAAAAAGGGAGAGAGAGAGGGGGGGAGAGCGAAGGGAAGAAAGACGTCTCTGACTTGTCTTGAATAGTTTTGAACACCCGACCTCAGTCATGTCCCCTCTGTTAGCGGGCAATACTTGCCCCCCCACCGGCAATGCGAATAATATCTGCACCATCGGAGGGCTCCCCGTCTATGCTGTCGAGGCAACCGACGTCATGCAGATCCAGCTCGCCGTCAATCTCGCCCGTAACATGAACCTTCGCCTCGTCGTCAAGAACACGGGTCACGACTTTGGCGGCAAGTCGGCCGGTGCTGGTGCCCTGTCTGTCTGGACCCACCGGTTGAAGGACATCCAGTTCTATCCCGATTACAGGACGTCGTGTTACCAGGGACCTGCCTTCAAGATGGGCTCCGGTGTTCAGTCTCGTGAGGTGTACGAGGCTGCTGACGAACATGATGTTATCGTCATGGGCGGAGAAGGAAGGGTTTGTTGCTCTCCTTTCGCGGCGAGGACATAAACGGGTCATGTCCTGAAAGGTCACTCTTTGCTAACGGACCTTGTTTCTGTAGACCGTCGGTGCCATGGGCGGCTGGACGATGGGAGGCGGACATTCCCCCTTTTCTAGCTTGTGGGGTATGGGTGCCGACCAGGTAAGCACTGAACCAGTCTCTCACGCTCTCACGCTCTCACGCTCTCACACATGCCGCTGACCGGGAGACACCCAGGTCCTCTCTATGGAGATTGTGACTCCAGATGGACGATTCGTTACAGCCAGCAGGGAAAGCAACCCTGACCTCTTCTGGGCCCTCTGTGGTGGCGGCGGTGGTATGTTTTTGTTTTCTCCCTCCTTTTTTCTCTTCTTTCTCTCCGGTCTTCTAACGCAAAAGGCACAGGGACGTGGGGCGTGGTCACATCCGTCGTCGTCAAGGCGCACCCGCAGCCCGAGAAGATGGCGTCGATGAGGTTTACCGTCGCGACGGGAGGGGCCGTTACCGTCGACGCCTTCTGGGCGGCCATGCGGCTCTACTTCAAGCAGCTCCCGGACTTCACCGACAAGGGCTTCTACCACTACTTCTTCCTCTTCAACTTTGGCGGGAGCTACCTGTTCATGATGGGTCCGTGGTTCGCGCCGACCATGGGACGCGACGAGCTTCTCGCCGAGACCAAGCCGCTGTTTGACGCGTGGGCCGAGCTCGGCGTGGTGGTGGTGCCGGAAGTGCAGGAGTACACCGGCTTCCTGCGCTTCTGGGAGGAGAACCTCGGCTCGGAGACGGCGGGCAACCCCAACACGCTGACGGCGAGCCGGCTCTTCCCGCGCGAGAACTTCCTCGACGAGGCCAAGTTCAACCGCACCTGGGACGACGCGCTGCGGTGGTCCGTCGAGGAGAAGGGCAGGCACCTCCTCGGCTTCACCATCGCCGGTCAACCCCCGCACGGCCGCCACCCGAACAACAGCGTCAACCCGGCTTGGCGGTCCGCGGCGCTGCACGCCATCACGGCGGCGGCGTGGGACGACGGCGCGACGGCCGAGGAGCGTTCCCAGGCGGCGTGGGAACTCACCAACGTCATTACCGAGCGGTGGCGCGAGGTCACGCCGGGCGCGGGCGCTTACATGAGCGAAGCCGACCCGTCCGAGCCGAACTTCCAGCAGTCTTTCTACGGCGACAAGTACGACCGGCTCTTTGAGATCAAGAAGGCGTATGACCCGCACGGCGTCTTTTATGCGCACACGGGCGTCGGAAGCGAGGAGTGGTTCGTGACGGGCCAGGATCCCAATATTCCCACGCAGAATGGACGGTTGTGTCGTAAGAGGTGATGATGTATATACGGTCGAGGAGGTATCATGTTAAGAGAGAGCAAAACTCGTAAGGGGAGGCCATTGGAGTTTCCGTTTCCATCAACTGTATAATTCTACAGCACGAATATACCACAACTCGGGTTAAAAACGATAAAACACACACGCAACTCACATTTCAACGTTCCTCGGCCTCTCACCAGGGTATAACAGTGGACTTTCGAGAGGGGAGAGCATCTTGAGATCCAGTTGCATGTAACGTCTACGCATCGAAGCTGTCAATCCCAGAATATTTTCCCCGTATTACTGCTCCGATTTCCTAGTGTCTAGCAGCATCATAGCTAGTTTCCATACACATTATGGCTCACCAGCCAACCCGGGGGGGGAGCGGGGGGGAAGGGTCAACGCCGCTTGGATCTCCCCAAGGCTCTTCACAACAATCGTATGAGACCCAGAGGGATCTGTGGCATCGACGGCTATGTACTTTTCGGCTCGCCGCAGACGAGATGGGATGGACAGATGACCGCCTGCTGGATCTTTACGTATCTTATGTATGGAGCAAGTAAAAGATCGTCGCCGATATAGCCGTATGGTGAGCAGCGATTGGTGATTGGTCAATGGATGGTAGGGCTGTGCCATATCGGCAACCGAGGGGAGTCGACATCCGGGCTCCTTGCCCTGTTACTCTGGGGCACCAAAGGGTCGGGGACCGAGTTGGAAGTTGGATGTTAGGATGACTGTAAATTACAAGTACTCCGTAAGTACGAAGTAATACGTAAGACATGATCAGGTGTCTTTTAGTCCAAGGTACCTTAGAAAAGACATCAGCAGTATTTGTCATCGTAATATTTCGGTTAGTATTGCTTTTTGTACCTGATATCCCTGCGAAAGTGCGAGCCACTTGGTCCCCTCTAGGAGGAATCAAGGAAGCGCTATGCAGAACGTGCAGTGATTAATAAGGTACCTTAGTTACAGTGGTTGCATGCTGTGAATTTTCTCCGTGGAGCCATTACCTTAAGGTTGGTAGCCATTGCACGATATACTCCTTACTTTCTGCTAATGGCAGCAAAGTGTCGCCTCATCTGCAAGGATTCTTCATATCCGTACCGTAGCCCGTACTTCGAAACCAATGCAAGGCATAAACCATCCGTATCATCTGAGTGAACCAATCCCTCGGAGTCGGTGAGGAAGGGACGGACTAGCTGATGATTGGATTACAACGTATGGCTGAGTCGACGCCACCCCCGAAGGTGACAACTCACCACGCAGAAAACACAGGGTACAGGGGTCGTTGAATCCAGATGGGATCATCTCTGATCCACTTTCCCCAGCCTCCCTTTTTCCCCCCGTCTCTTTAGAAGCTCTGTCTCTTCGCTCATCCGCCTCATGTTACTTTGCTAATTGAAGGTCAATGGATGCGAAAACCAAACGAGGTGACGACGGTCCCAGTGGGAAACCCGGTATTGTCCGTCTCCCATACCGCATCCCTTGACGTATATGGAGGTGCATTAAGGGATCATCCTAAGGACATGAATATTTACATCATCCATTCCATCGGTCGGTCCACTTAGTTTTGCCTCGTAACGCGTGTGCCATAATACGTGTAGACCAAGTTTTCCCTGGGTTGCTGGGTTGCCTTGGAGAGCAAACGATAGGAAAATAGGACAGACTCTCTGCCCCTGGCAAAGCTGCCAAGGTAGGGATCGCGATGATCCGAGACAATCAGATATTTGTACGAAGTATTTTCGTATCCCGTAACTTGCCTACTTGATCTTTTCTGGTGCATCTCAATCAGTTCCTTCGTTTGTTCGGTCATCTGTCCGTTCGCCTGCACGACTTGGATACAGCAGAAGAGCACTCCCTAATTACCCTCATCTTATATTTCTCTTTGGGTCAGATACAGTTCGTCAGTCATCAATCGTCAATCTGCAGTCACAACCTGGAAGGCAAGGGGAAGGCGTACGGGAAGGGAAGGGAGAACGGCGTAAGAAAAAAGAAAGAAAAAAGAAGAAGAAAAAAGAAAAAGAAAAAAAAAAAGAAAAAAAAAACGGTTCCTTCCACCAAGGCGCTCGCTAGATTCGTCCTACGCTAAGAGCGGAAGGCACGAACTACAAAGTTACTAGAGGGAAGGCGGCACACTGGGGTTATCGGCGCCTGCAGTTACCTACCTATAACGTAACAGTCCTGACGTACTAACCAAGCGAGCCTTCCAAGGGTACCCAACTTCAAGCCATCATCACTTCAACATCGCCAAAACACACCACCCAATTCCAAAACAAACCAGAAAACAATCTGCTAATATCCGTGGCTCACGCTCAACAAGTCCGTTGTTCTTCTCTGACGATTGTGCATTTTCTCCTGTTATGAGGCAAATCGCATACAGCACGACGGAACGAGGCAGATCTGATCACTGCCAAAGTCCCGACATCACTAGCCTGGGCACTCGTTGGCAGAAACATCTCGTTTCGCACAAAAGAATACGGATACGGATAATCAGGCAGAATACGAAGCCATTATCTTGTTCTTTTTGCTCTACCTGACGGTCGAGCGAGACTTTTTTTGTTCTGCTTTCTTTTGTTCTTTTTTTTCTTCTTTTATTAATTAATTAATTACCCTGGTTTTGGCGCATAGGCGTGTCGTGTCAGCTCTCTCGCCTTGTCACGACCTCATTCGCCTAGCCACCTCTTTTTTTTTTTTCCTCCTCGTCACCTTTCCCGCACACCCACACCGGGAACAACCACAACCTGCGTCCCCGTTTCCAGCCTCTTTCATTTTGGGGGTCACCACCAAGGGTCAATCTTCAGCCCCATTCCCGTTGTCTCGGGTCCCAGTTTAACAACGTTGGACGTTTTCTTTCTCTTTCAGTTTCCCTTACTCATATCTGCTTGCGAGCTTTCAGCATTGGCATTTGGCATTTGGCATCTGGCATTTGGTATGTGAGTACGAAGTAGCTCCCTCTCCATTCTACTACATAGTTGCTTTCCCTTCCCTCCTCTTTCATTTGTTTGGGAGAAACGCACCGGCCCGAACTTGTTCAGTTTGCTGGACTCGGCAGACCTTGTGCTGGGTTTTGACCGCCGTCCAACCAAGCTAGCTCGGAGCCCAACCAAGCTCGGGCTCACCATCTACGCCGGAGGCAAAGGCACTGCAAGCCATTGAGCTTGCCAGAAATGTCGCTTTCTCTGGAGATTCTGTGGAAGCTGACCAGTGACTCCTTGCGTTTTAGTACTCGCGTTTTTCAAGTTTGCGCCCTTGCACATATCGACAGCATCCTCATCACCATCCGTGGTGGTGACACACACCCGTCGCCTTGTCCAACCTAGCAGCTCCCTCGGGTGCCCTCGGAGACGCCGCCAAGGTGTCCGACCAAGGCCCCTTTCCACATTTTAACGACCGTCACGAAATTCACGAGTCCACGACCCCTCCGCAACAGCACCGACACCAGCGCCAGCAGCCGAGGCTCGCATCATCCATTCCATCAGATCTTGCCGATAGAACTCCGTCCCCTAGCTCCTCCCAAACCCCAACTCTTCGCCGTACTCCCCGATTCGAGGCGCCTCCCACGCCCACCCCCGCCCCCTCTTCTCCTTCGCGCCGCATACACGTCGAGGCCGCATCTGTTGGTTTCAGCCACGGGATCCAGCTTGCGACGGCAGATGCCCCCCAACCTGTCCGCGCCCAGCCCCCCGCAGCCGCCGGCACGGTACGACCGCCTCGGTCTCAAAGCCAGAACATCCAGCCTACAAGAGTTCTATCTCACTATCTGACCGAAGACCCTGACGATCAAGCGTCCTCCGGCAGAGCCTCATCCCACCCTCCCCCTGTCTCTCCCCCTGCCTCTCCCCCTACCCAGCGACGAGCCACGGCGGATCTTCATCCAGCCCTCCGAATTTCCAAGCACACCCACAGTGCTATTCTCTTTGCGCTCGAAGAGGCACTACGGCACCCTCATCCGTTCACCCCCGACCTCGTCGAGGAAAGCGCATCCATGGCTGACCTCATGGGCGGCCCTGGAGGCCCGTCCTCGTCCCACGGCAATGCCGCCCCATCTGCTCGCCCTCGCCCAACCGGTGCCCCTGCGCCGACCGGTTCTCCGTCCGGTATTCGAGGTCCTCGGATGATCATGCAGGAGCGAGCAGCTCGGGAGGCCGCCCGCCAGCGAGCGGAACAAGAACAGATGCAGCTAGAAAGACAACGTGCCGAGGAAGAAGCTCGACTTTTGGAAGAGGCTCAGAGACGGAATTCTCAACGTCGAGCCGCCGCTGCCGCTGGCGCTGCTGTAGGAGGACTACCCGGTGCTGGGCCCCCCGAACATGTTCACCAACCCGATCCCACCACCCCCCAACGCCGACCCGCTGGCCTGCGTACCGACATCCCGTCTGCCACTCGTCCAATGCACGACTCTTCTCGACGCCGGGGGCCCTCGGCGACTCAACCTCAGCAGCAGGGATCCCCACCCACCCGGGCATCCGCGTCACAGGTTCAACAAGGCCAAACTGCCCCCGGCGCTGCACCGGCCCTCGGCACCTCTCAGCAACAAGCGACAACTGGTGCCCAGGCCGGTCAAACATCTGCTACTCCCGCCGCCGGCGCATCGAAGCCTAGGAACTCGTTCCCTCACGCGTTTGAGCGCTGGGAGACTCTGTCTGCGCACTGGGAGGGTCTGACCAACTTTTGGATCCGACGCCTCGAGCAGAACAACCAAGACATCGAACGCGACCCCATCAACCAGGCCTTGTCTCGTCAAGTCACCGACCTGTCTGCGGCCGGAGCCAACCTGTTCCATGCCGTGGTAGAGCTTCAACGCCTCCGCGCCAGCTCGGAACGGAAGTTTCAGCGATGGTTCTTCGAGACCAGGGCCGAACTGGAAAGGGCCCAGGAAGTGAACGCTATGCTGGAGAATGCGCTTAACGAAGAGAGACGTGCCCGGGCGGAGGCGATTCGAGAGGCGGTGGCAAAGGAGCAAGCCAGCTCGATGAACAAGACGCGGTTCGAGGAAATGCGAAAGGAGCTGCAGATCTCCAAGGAGGAGGCCCGGCGCGCCTGGGAGGAGCTCGGCCGACGCGAGCAGGAGGAACGCGAACGCACCATTTCTTTGCAAAACGGCCTGCCCACCATTGTTGGAGGCGTCCAAGTGGTCCCCATGACGCATGGCGTGCCCACCCGCCACGGTAGTTCTCAGCAGGGCGGAGGCCAGCAAAGCGGCTATGGGCCCGAGTCGGCCGCTGCCGCTGCCGCCACTGCGCCAGCCAGCGATGAAGGTGGTTACTACACACAACAGCACCGAGGCACGGACCCCGAATATGCTGGCGGCTCCGAGGGCGGCTACGGCGAAGGTGAGTACCAGATGGACGTGCAGGGCAACTTCGCCGGCGACCAGCGGGGGGATAAGGCCCCCTTCGAAGCTCCTCCGTCTCCCGTTTCTGACGAGGGCGCAGAAGACTACGCGACTCCTGCAGCCCACCCTCCCAACACCGGCTACATGCAAGCAGGCACCGCGTCGCCTAGCCGGAATCAACCCCAACCGCAACCGCAGCAACAACAACAGCAGCAGCAGCAGCAGCAGCACGGCCAGTATTATCCGCCGCAGCAAGACTACTCGGGCCAAGGCTACGCCGCTGCCGGGTGGGAGACGCTACCCCGGCATCATCATCCTACCAGACTTAGTGATGTCATCGAGGAAGATGATGAGCGGAGCCGCACGAGTGCCAGCCACAGCCGCGTCTGATATCGCTCACTTGCAGGTGTCATGGCCATGAGCCGTCAGTCAAATTTGCTCCTTCCCAGTTTGTTCACGGGTCGTGGGCAAGATTAACCATAAACACCCATGCGGATGGCTCCTTGGATTTGAGGGGCCGAGAAAGCACAGCCACAAGCGGAGTATGGCACAGCAAAACAACATTTCGAGCGAGAATAAAACTGCTAAAAACTCATGATCAATTGGGGCCTGATACAAATCTGGCTCGTAACAGCGTCGCAAAAGCAAGCGAAAAAAATATAAGAAAAAAAGGCCAGCTGAAATGGAAAACACGATAAGAACAATTTGTCTGGATTATCGCCGGAGCCGGATTGTACATACATAGAAGGGAGCAAGGGGGCGGACGGGATTCTCTTGCACAGCTGCTGCATCATCTCCGGAAGGGTTTTTTTTTGTCTGGTGGAAAATCCCCTGGCATAGGCGTGTTTGTGTGGATAGGGCTTCTTCTTTTCTTCTGGGAGGCGACATCATGTGAACTTTGACACGGAACAGAACAGCTAATTCATTGAAACCGAGCGACGTCCCGTGGACGATAATCGACCATTGCCCCTTCGAGTCCCTTCGAGGTCCTTTATGTTCGGGTGCAGAAACTTGGGCATCGCATGAGCTGGCAGTGGAGAGATATTGGAGGCAGCGCGTTGGAGGACGGACATTGGGTGCAGGAGCATGGAAGGGTGGCGTTGCGCGTTGCACATTCCCTTTGAAGGCGACTTGCTGATCCTTCCGGTATATCAGAAAAGAGCAGAAGGGGAATCGCGTGTATTCTAAGCACTTAGGTGTCAGAGGCTGAGCTTGGGGAAATAATAAAATACACAGATGAAAACCGCAGTAGGTATCCCGGGTGGGGTGGACATGGACGATGATTCTAGACGTGTTTGGGTGGAGTCTGTCCGTCCATCCTTGCTAGTCACTCGGAATTTCATACAACACCTCGAGGCGGTATGATGGAACGAGGCGTGTCCCGAAGTGCAGCGTGAGATGAAGGTACTGGAAGGGGATGCTGGGAAGGATAGCAACTCGGCCGGTAGTGCGGAGTATGAGTTGGGCGGGCTTAGTCTGATAAGACCATAAGACCGGAGGGTAAGCCAAGGAGCCAAGAGATCGACTTATTCACGGGATGTGGGACTAACTCGGCGAATTCACAGGGTTTCTATTGGTGGCAGTTGAACCAATGCATGGCATAAGGTATGTCATGGCAGCACTGTTCAGTATCTGGCATGTGTACCTCAACTCCTTGTTTCACGTATCTTTAAGGCGGCGATCGTCATTGCCGGATACTTGATGGGGAACCTGGCGGTCTTTCCTGGTCCCATGACGGGTGTATTTTGTCACCACGGGGGCTGATGGTAGTACACTACACTAGTGCTGAGGGGAAGGCTACTGGCTTCAAGGGAAAGAGATACATACAAACGCCCATACCTACATGTACCCTACCTCGTGTTCGGGGGAGAAGAACGCCCGAAAAAAAGGGCTGATGGCTTCGCTGAGAAGGAAAAATGCAAGCGTCTCATGTTCCTCTGGACAGCGAATCAAACGGCAGGGTCCATCCATTTGAGTCAGGCTGCCTCATCATACCTAAGGTATTTCGTTATAAGGTAATTATTTCTCTTACTTTACCTTCATCCACCTCCAATTCAAGATACACGATACCTAAACCATCACAGACCTTCTCTGTGGGGGTTTCAAGCCTGTTCTGTTAACGAGGGTTAGTAGTATCACCCATAATCAATTCCTTTCGTTTAGACATCCCGCCCCTGCTTTATATGTATTGAAACGGGGGAAAACGTGGACTTGAACCGTCTGATAGCGAGCCGTAAATGCTAACGTCTCGGGTGTTGGGGTGCCTGGGTGGTCAGGTACCGGGCCAACCAGGAAACTAGAAAGAGAAGCTGTCAACGGCCGGACCGAGTCAAATCGAAACCTTAAAACTGAGACCAAGTGAAGGAGGGGCCAGGACCTGAGACTACCCAAGGAACCAGAAGCCCCAGGAACCATATTCATCATGAGGCAGCCAGGTGTCTCGTTCGCTACGGCTTTGCATGGCTTTTCCATCATCCTGGGCGGCTTAGGGGGCGTAAGGTCCGCCAACGCCGCTGCCGCCTCTACCTCTGCATTCGAACCATCTCTCAAAGTCGTCTCACAGACCTTCCACAAGCTGAAGCTCCCACCCAACGTGGTCCAGATCACCAAGACGAAGCGCGACAACACCCTCGACCTGACAGCCATCAACAACATCACGGGCGGGGGTTACTATGCCGAGGTAACCGTTGGCACCCCGCCCCAGCAAATCGTCATGCACCTTGACACGGGCAGCTCCGACACCTGGGTCGTGGCCGCCGGCGCGGACTTTTGCGGCAGCGACGCCCTCCAGCGCCAGTACGGATACTGCACCGATACCTTCGACCCGGATGCCAGCGACTCGTACGAGACGGCCGTCCCTGGTGGCTTCAGCATCCAGTACCTCGATGGGAATCGAGTGCGGGGTGACTACTTCACCGATCGCATCTCGGTCGGCGGCCAGACCATCGAGAGCCAGCAGATGGGGCTCGGCACCGACCTGCAGCGTCCCTCCGGCCTTATGGGGTTGGGGTTGTCGGATTTCGTTGCTGCGAATCGGCCCTACGCTACGGTGCTTGAGAATATGGTCGCCCAGGGATACATTGGTCGTGCTGCTTACAGTGTTTGGATGGTGAGCAAGTCTTTGGCCCTTTTCCAGTCAGTCGTACGTACTGACTTAAAACCACAGAACGACCTGAGTGCCGACGAGGGCGAGATTCTCTTCGGCGGCATCGACACGAGCAGGTACTACGGCAGACTTACCACCCTTCCCATCATCCCAACCTTCGATGGTACGACACGCTCCCATTACACCGTATCCCTCGGATCCATCAGCATACGAAACAGCACCGATGCCGACCCTGAACTCATCACCCCCTCCACCTTTGGCGGCCGCGCCATTCTCGACACGGGCTCCACCCTCAGCCTGCTCCCTAGCGACGTTGCGGAGTCCATCTTCTCTGCTTTCGGCATCGACAACAACTACGGCGTTGCCCTCGTCGACTGCGAACTGGCCGGATCGCAAGGCGACGGTATCGCCCTCGACTTTGCCTTTGACGACGACGGCCCGGCCGTCACCATCCGCGTGCCCATGCGCGAGATGGTGCTCGACATCATCGGCTCGGCCTCCCTGGCCGGCACGAACCTCCCTTTCGACGACGCCTGCGTCTTCGGCATCCAGGACACCGCCTTATTCGGCGTCACCGCGGAGAACGGCGGCGATGGTTTCGTCCTCCTCGGCGATACCTTCCTGCGCTCCGCGTACGTCGTCTATGACGAGCCCAACATGCAGGTCGGCATCGCCCAGGCCGTCCTCGGCGATGACGTCTCCGCCGATTCGAGCGGGGATATCGTTGAGCTGGCTTCGGGTCAGAGAAGCATTCCTACAGCGACCGGGGTGGATCCCAGTAGGGCCTCGGATAACATCGTCAACCACGACGAGGACGATGGGGATGACGATAACGCTGCTGGCAGGATAGGAGAGGGAGGGATGGCGGGAATGGGTGTCGTGGGAGCCTCCGTGCTGCTTGCTTCTTCCGTGGTTGTTCTCACGGCTGTTTTGTGAGGCGGTTAGACCGGGTCAGACTGGGATAAAAGAAATGTGAAATGAAGTACGCAGCGTACAAGGAGTTCTGTTCTTATCTTGGGAAATGCGTTTAAATCAAGACTGAACGTAGCGACAGCTCAGCCCGTCGACATGATAACGGGGTCCGTCGACTCCTGAGTAGCATCAAATGAAAGAAGAAAAAGAAACTTGTTCTTGCCACCCCTCCCCCTCTGTATTCCCTCTGTAGAACCGATACTCACCATCCAAGCCATTCCTCCCCATACTCCATAAAACGCCCTTTTTACCTGCCAGCCAGTCAAATTCTCTGAGGCATCCTTTCCCTCGCCTCCACTTCGGAGACGCAATGAGTTTCTTGGACCATCAACCGTCCACACTTCCCGTCAGCTCATCTTGTTGTACCGCTCTCTCGCCTTCTGCTGCGCGACAGTCAGGTAGTCAGCGTAGCTGTTGGTGGTATTCCGCTGCGCCAATTCAGCCGCATCTCCCAGCTTTCCTCCTTCGGCGCCCAAGCCGACGCCTTCCTGGTACGCGTGGGTGGCGATGACTTCGGTGCGGCCCTCGCCGTTTGCGCCCAGCCCTTTTCCGGATGTCCAGCCCATCTTGGCCAACATCGCCGAACCCTTGGATGGCGGTGGTGCTGCCGCAACTGCTGCCGCTGTCGTTGCCGCTGTCGTTGCCGCTGCCGCTGCCGCTGCCGTTGTTGCCGGGGATGGCCCGCTCGGCTCGCTGGGTTCCCGCGCCGCAGAAGAAGACGAGGTCTGCTTCCCAGTCGGCGCGGCCGTTGGCTTGGCTGGCTGGTTGAACACCTCGCGGCGTTCCTTGGCGCGGTCGCGATACTGGGACGTGGGACCCGAGTTTTCCTGTGTCCCCGTCCCCGTCCCCGTCCCCGTCGCCGCTGCGGCCTTTTGCATCCTCTTGTCGCGTGCCGCCAGCCTAGGCAAAGCCGCCTTCACTTTCTCTTCATCTGCCGTGGCCATCTTGTGATTCCGGGATTTCTCGTGCGTGCCGAGGTCGTCGAGGTTCTTATACTTCATCATGCAGATGAGACAGCATACCTTCTCGCGATCGACGTAGGAGACGGCGGGCGTTTCACCGGGATTCGGAGATTGTGTCGTCGCTCGGGCTGCCGTACCAGATGAATGGGCGGGTACATCCTGCGCCGGTGCAGGCGAGATGCTTTGCGCGGCAGCAGCAACTGGTACGGCCGACTTGGGTGCAGCAATGGCTACTGAGCTCTTGACGGAACCTTGTTGGGATGCGTTAGATCCCGAGAGGGAAATCTTCACGGGGACACGGTCGCCCGACGTAGCGAGTGCGTTATCACTTTCCCCGGTCGCCGTCTCGGATGACTTCTTCCCCACATGAAGCTCATCGTGCTTCTTCTGCCAGAGGGCCATCTGACCGATCATCGGCGCCGGGCGCTTCCCCGACGCGGGAGGCCCGCTCCCCTCTGCCTTGCGCTTCTTCGCCTTCTTCAACTCGGCAGCTTGGTCTTCGCTTCCCTTGGCCAACTTTTCCGATTTCTCCAGCTGTGCCCTTTCTGGCGAGTTCTCTGTCACTATGTTTTGGCTCGGAAAGGCGTGCGGATCCCAGTACTTGACCCTGATGGTGGGGTTGAACAGGGGCGCGAATGATAACTTCTCGATGGCAGGGGTGATCTCTCTCTGTTCGGGAATAAAAACACCGAGGTGGATGGTCGAAACGTTCACGGCCGCCGAGGCAATGGTGAACTCTCGGTACTTTTTGAATTTCGTCACGGCCGCAAGCGCATCGTCCACGGTCCAGAACTCGGCGAAGCCAAACTTGAACGATTCGTTGGTATCCCGGTCTCGCATGAGGAAGACGCGGTGGAGCGAGCCGGGCTTGGCACCGTATCCAGTGGTGTCACCAGTCGGCGCGGTGGACTTGAGCTTGGGCGCTCCATCTCCTGGTTTCTTCGGCGCAGCCGGTTTTTCTTCCAGTTGGAGTTTGGCGACACCTGCAGCAAGGACCTCCTCCGTCACCGAGGCCGCCAGCGGGAAGAACACGAGGATCTGCGAAGGGGTGTCGGAAGCATCGCTTTCGCCGGTAAGGGTGGGTCGGAACATGGACGTATCTAGTTTCAGTTTCCTTTAGGGGAATGCGAATCCCAAGAGAAGAGAAGAGGGGAGGAGAGGGGAGGGGAGGGGAGGGGAGGGGAGGGGAGGGCCTGTTGCGTACCTGTCTGGAGCGCCCCGCAGCTTTTGCAACGGGTCCGTGTCGCAAAGTTGGAAAAATCGCACTTGGCGTGTGTTAGACCAGCGTACCGAAGCATCGACGGTGTTCTGACGAGAAGAAGAAGAAAAAAAGAAGAAAAAAGAAGAAAAAAGAAGAAAAAAGAAGAAAAAAGAAGAAAAAAGAAGAAAGAAAGAAAAATAAAAAACTCACCACTGTGCATGTCCAGCTGCCCGGATCCTCGCGGTTACGGGCGTAGTGGATGTACACGGGGGTTTTGCCGCTGGCGTCCCCGTCGACCAAGCCGGCAAAGTCGAGTAGTAACCTGGGGTAGTTGTCTTGGATGAAATCCACGGCGTCGTTCAATTGATCGTACTGCACGAATGCGCGGCGCCCTAGAGTTGGTTGTTCAGCAATTGTATGCAGTTGTACCAAAATATGCAAAGAAAGATCAGGGGGGGGGGGGATAGGGAGGGACCAACCTCGCCCAAGCGGGACGCGCACGTCAAACGACGGGCACCGCGACGAGCCATAATGACGTGTGAGAGACTCCCGAACCTGCCAGCAACTGACTGTGAGCCACCCGACCTAACATGTTGACTTTTCAATTGGCAAGTAAGAGACAACTTACATCATCCGTCGATACGTCTTTAGGGAGCCCCTCTAGTATGATGGTGTCGGTAGGGGCGCCAGCGTTCCGAGCCGGGGATGCAGAGCGGGTATGGCGAGATTGGCCGTCCGGGCTGTATCGCGAGTCAGAACGACGGTCACGGGGATCATCATCGCGACCAATGTCAGAATGACGGGGCCGAGAATACGATCTCTCTCCTCTGTGCCTGTCTTCCCGGCCACGGTAGTCGGCCGAATGATGTTCGTCCCCGTAACGGTAGTCGCGGCGAGAGTCGTGGCCACGATAATGGTTCTGTTCTGACCGGTCATCGCGGTCCCTGTCCCCGTCATATCGATCCCTGGAACGCGAACCACGAAAATCCTTGCGGTCGCGTCCATAGCGCACGGCGTCCCGCTGTCGGTCCCCGTCTGGGTGGTCGTCGTATGACAGCTCGTTCCTGGCGGGAGACCTAGAATCGTCTCGTTGGCCCGTGGGGATGTTAGCCATTACGATCAAACCAGCCTGAATCAATCTATGGTAGGTCTATTTCCCGTGTTCCCGTGTTTTCCGTGTTCTTCCTCCCCCAGGGCATTGTTCGGATCAGGTCTTTACCCTGGCGAGTTCGGTAGTCGTCGCGATAGTTCTGGTACTGGTCATGGTGAGAAGTGCGATGGTCGTAATGATGACTTTGTTGATGCCTCCAGTGGTTCAAATCATCCCTGTCGCATTTATCACGCGGTGATGATCTGCGAGCGTTATCCTTGCCGTTGTCGTTGTCGTTGTCGTTGCCATTGTCATTGTCCTGATGATATCTGCGGTAGGGCGGACTGCCCTCGCGCTGCCTCGAGTGATCGGACATCTTATCACCGCAAACTTGAGATACGGTGTAATGGAAGCCTGGTTATTGCATTGGCGGAAATGGCAAAGCCGACATCAGGAGGTTTGGGCATGCCGAAACCACAAAGGGCTTGTGAGTGTTAGAAGAAGTAAGGATCGGAAGCTGCATTCAGAAACGCCCCCAAACATTATGCCTGTGGACTTAAAAGGAACAATGATAATCCGCCTACGGTCTTAGGTGATACCTTACTAAGGTACCTGATGATCTGATAAGATAAGCCAGGGCTGGAGATTCCAGCGTAAGTGTCGCATAGGCACACGGACCACGACGTGGTCTATAAGGGATCCAGGGGGGATCCTGTCGCACGTCAAATAGGCACTTGAATAATCAACTTAGTAGAGCAGAAATCTCGTGTGTGTGTATTATGTCCAGTTATATCTAGGAGAGTCTCTTATACCCTTAATTTTAGGTGGTAAAGACTCTGTTATAAGTACTAAGTTATTTAGATCCTATTCGGTCTTTTCTGGTATCTGCCCCTATTATATCCGAAGCCCTTAGTTATAGCGTGGATCCCCCCTGGATCCCTTATAGACTACGTTATGGTCCGTGTGCCTATATAATATACTCCCTTAGTTAAGGTGGGTCTTCTTAGGTTAACTAACTAATTAAAGGCTTCGGTTTAAACTAAACACTCTTAACTTTTCTATTATAAAATTAATAGTTAAGGGAAAACGCCCTTATAAAAGGTATCTAAATCCGCCCTATTTAACCGTTTAATTTAATTCTATCTTAATTAGTTCCTTAATCCTAATTAGCCGGATCTGCTTAATCTATATCTATCGGATCTACTACGCCCTCGGGGGCCTTCGTAGTCGCTATAGCCGTGGCTTTATATCAAAGGTATCCTTATCTAGAATAGCATAATAGTGATTAACCGACACGTCCTAGGTAAACAGTGGTTCGTCTATAGGTAATGGGTTTTAGAATACTTAGATTATTCGTTACCTGCCTCTAGAAAGAGGTCCCTAGGGCGCTCCTTTTATAGTTATCCGGGGTCTAACTAGAATCCTCCTGTCTATCCCCGCCTAACTTCCTTAATATAAGACTATTATACCTGATATCTTAACCTTTATTCTCCTATTAACTCCTAATAGTTCTACCTTTACCCTCCTATAGCCTAATATCCAGAAATCTAGATATAGTTTCGGCCCTTCTAGGTCGTGGTAATACCCCTCGTGGATACTATCCCTTAGGTATATAAAGCGATACTATAGCGATAACCTATTAACTCTAGGTATATCTACTAGTGGACAGGCCCTTTTAGATTATAGATATAAGTCTCGTGGATACTATCCCTTAGCTACATAATAGCTATACTATAATAACGACCTATTAACTCTAGGTATATCTACTAGTGGATAGGCCCTTTTAGGTCGTGGGTATAAGTCTTATAGGTGCTATCCCTTAGCTATACTATTAAGATAGTACCGTATAGATAACCGGTTAGTCCGTGATATATCTGCTATTATTAACCCGATAAGCTAAGTATATCTTATCGTCCCTTTCTTAGTATATCCGTGATATAATACCCCTCCGTAAAGCGCTTATCCTTAGGCGACTATTAGATAAAGTAGTAGATATAATAATAGGCTATATAGTATTAGTTAATAAATAGTTATTCACGAATAATAGTATTCCTTAGAGTTAAGAACCTATTATAGGTTAGTAGTTATCCCGTTATAAAGTAACTAAAAAGTATTTAGTTTAAAATTCTTTATTAATTTATTCTCCTAACTAAGAGCATTATTCATATCTTAAAGAGTTATAGGGCTTTATGAGTTAGATAATCTATAAATAATAGTCTTTTAGTAACTATCGTATAGGTAGTTAATATCTTAGCTCCCTTTATTCTATAAATATATATTAAGGAATAGGCTATAATACCAGGGAAAAGATACACCGTAACGGATAATACTATTCGGGCTTAATAGTTATATATTATTAAGACTTTAACTTAAGGAGGAAAGGGAGACTTTTCCCCTTTTACGCTAATATAGTAATTTAGTCTCGCCGAGTACTCGGCGATCCGACCTTATCTCCGATCTTATATAGTGCTAATCTATACTGCCACTTAGTTCCTTATAATATAGTAACTTAGGGAGGTAAGTGCTTTTACCTATTACTTAATAAGATAAAATAGAAGGTATAACGGCCTTATAGGCTATAGATATTATATTATACCTCCTAAAATCCCACGATTTTCTCTTTATTCCTCTGAAGCTATTATAATAACCTTAGTTTTTAGGTTATAGTAGGTAAGTGAAATCCTAGCTATAACGCTATTAACTTTTTATTAATCGAAGCGTTAACGAGGATTAGGTCCTTCGCGTTCCTTAGTTATAAACTCGGCGTTATATACTTCGTTAACTATTAGACTTTAGACAACGCCCGTTAAGGATACCCCTAGTTAATTAATTCTCCTTTTATAATAATATAATTCCTTTTATAAGGCTTCCTTACCTTCTCTATACTCTTACCTATGTTAGGAGACTAACGATTTAATAGCTCGCCGTTAATTCGTTAATATACCTCCTAAAACGGCACCCGAGAATACCGCCGCTATTAGCGCTAGTAGTAGTGCCCCCGCCGCGGGTAGTAAGCGAAAGGCTAGGGGTGCTACTAAGAGGGCCCCTAAGCGCGCGAAGACTATTAACGGTAGTACTGCTATTAGCGGTAATAGTGGTAGTATAACCGTATCGCCGGCCGGTTTTTCGGGAACTAATAATAATTCCACTACCTCTATTAATACTACGCCTAAGACTATCTTAATGCCCGCTCCGCCCTTAGCTCCTTTAATCGCGTCTCTAACCGCCCCGCCTACCGCTCCGTTAATGCCTAGTAGTCTAATAACTATTCCTCGGCCTATTATTCGTAGTGATATAAAGGATATAGGTTATAGCGGCTCCCTATAGGAGCCCTACGATTATTACGCCCGCTATTAGTATACTAAGACTAATTTTACCGTTACGCCCATTATTTTTTATTTATATTAATTTACCGAAAGTAGGTTAACCCTTTATTAGTTCCTTAGCGAGCGATAGCGAATATAGCTATATTTATAAAACGATCTACTAAGTATAATTACTACTAGATATAAGGTAGTAAGCCTTATAATAGGGTAAGTCCTATACCCCTTCCCTGCTATAACCGCTCCGCGGCCGACTAACGATTTATAGTTATCTATTAATACTCGTAAATTAGCTTAATTAATATAGAATAATATTATAAAAGTGTTTAAAGAAAATCGTAGCTTTACGGCTACTAAATAACGGTTATTAACTAAGGCTCGGGCTCGCCTAGGAGCCCTTGTTTTAGATTAGAGCGAGGCCCGTAACTAGATCCCTAAAGCCGAGCGGTTAGTTTATCGGTAATACGAAGTTAAAGCTAATTCGTAATTAGAAGCTTTTAAGGACCGTAACTATATTTTAGCTCGACTTATAGTGGCTATAGAGTAATAAATGGTTAAAAGCCGTACGATTAATAGCTTATTACGGGAGTTAGTTTAGAGTAATAAGGATTTAGTTAATAAGCCAGCGGTTATTATTAATCAGTCTAGCGGTAATAGTAATAAGGTAAGGGGTAATAACTAAGGTAACGGGTTAAATATAGGCGCTAAGTTAGATAGTCTATTAGCTAGTATACCGGCCTGTAGAACTTATAGTTAGAGCGCGATTAGTTCGGGGTTAGTTATTTTAATCCCCCCTTTTTATTTATTAGTGTTTAGTTTTTTTTTCTTTTTTCGCTTTTTGCTTTTTAGGGGTAATAATAGGGAGAGGCCTATTAGGTAATAGAATAAGTGCCTTTTTTATACGGAAATTAATTATAAGACGACTAGTTCCTAATCGCTAACTAGCTGCGTATTCTATTATAGTAGCAATTAAGGAGGTTATTCGGTAAATTCCTCCTAGGTTCCTATATATTTTCTTCGTGGCCGTAGTCCGCCCACTTAATAAGATACTACCGGCGCCTGCTATTATAATAATAAGCGAGGATATCTTTAATCTTATACTTATCTAACTCCTATAGTTCGACGTTTATATTCTTAGGGACCGGCGATTTACTATCACGGGACCGCTAGGGTTCTAATAGAGAAACTAAAAATACGTCGTGAATCTTTAATTTTAGTAGTAAATCCAGTTTATAAGCTAAGCCGTGCTAGCTAATAACCTTAGCGATACTGTAAGGTCCTAAGAACTTATCGGATAGTTTATAGTTAGGCCGCCGCTAGCGAATACTTTTTACGGAGAGTAGTATATACTTATCCTTAATAAAGCGTTTCTAAATACGGCCCTTATTATAATAGCGCTCGTATATAGTCTATACTTTCCGAATCAGGGCGTCTATTACTTCTTAGTTTATTAATATATATCGAACTCGCTATTCTATAGTAATTAACTTAGACTCCCCTTTTAGCTAAGATTATAACTTATATAGCCCACGTGGATTATAACCTATAAGTAAAATAGCCGGCGTATTATTTATAGTTAAGTGCTAGGAGGTATTATAGACGAACTAGGCGAGTAGGAGCTTATTTACCTAGTCGTTCTGCTTAAACATATACAACGTGTGTAGGTAGTGCTCGAGACTCTGGTTTTAGCGGTTAGTCTAACCGTCCGTTTATAGGTGCTAGGCCGTTAATAGCCGCCTATTTACCCCGAGGTATATATAGAGTATCTTCTAAAACCGGCTTATAAATAGTAACCCCCGGTTAGAGATAATACTATTAGGTAGACCGTACTTACTAAAGATATACGTTTATAAGATATCCGCTAGCCCGTCTACGGTTAATTTACTACTAGTTAGTATATAAATAGCGTACTTAGTATACCTATATACTTTTACTAAGATAGTATCTTATTTATATCCGCTATCGGTAACTAATAAAAGACCGGTAACGAAGTTAATAGATATTTCTTAGAATAGTCGCCGTGGAATAGGTAAGCTTTATATTATACTATATAGTTTATAGTACGGGGGCTTTATACGCTAATATATAAGATAACTAGAGATAAACTTCTTAATATCGTATTATAAGTGGTCCTAGTAATAAACGTCGCGAATACGTTATATAGTCTTAGCGATACCTAGATAACTAGCGGTTAGACTATTATAGAAGGCCTATAAGATAGTATCGCATAAACCCGAATAGTCGGGGACGTAAAGGCGATTCTTAAAATAAAGGACCCTATTATTATCCTCGGACCACGGGTTCTATAAAGCTAGGCCGGGCGGCTTTATAGTAATGAGTTTATTATAAAAAGGATCCTCCTTTTATACCTCGATAACCTAGGACCGTAGGTCGGTTTATAGTTAGCTATTATTAGGGCCTATATTAGCGATAAGACGCTAGGTTATGTATATAGTTAATATACCGAGGGCGAATTTATAAATAAACGCCTTTACCGGCTTAGTATATTCGGCGTCTAAGGCTATAGTATCGGGTATAAACTAAGGTTTACGGGACAGACTATCGGCCGGATTATAAATACCCGGTCGATACTTAATCTTAAAGTCGTAGGCGGCTAGTTCCTTAAGCTATCGGGTATATTAGGCTTTAATACGTGGTTTATCTAAGAGATAGAGGTGATTAAGATAGTCTATTAGGACTTCGATATAAGACCGACTATAGGTAACGTAATAGCGCTAAGTACGGAAAGCTTCGTATATAGCTATTAACTCGGTATCCGGTATCGTGTAATTTAACTTAGCTCCTTTAAGCTTACGCGAAAAGAAGGTAATTAGGTTTTAACGGCCGTTTTCTAACTAACTAATCACCGCTCTTAAGGCGAAGGCAGAGATATCTAGCTTAACGCGTATAGGAAGAGCTAGATCGAAGTGCCGTAAGATAGGCGTATCTTAGAACCGGTTATAGAGTTTAATAAACGTAGCGAGTTAGTCGCTAGTTAAGGTAAAGGTATTGGTTAGCCTATTATCTTTTAATAGGTCTATAAGAGATACGATAATCTTAGAGTAGTTCTGAATAAATCGCCGGTAAAAACCCGTAAAGCCTAAAAAGACTTAAATCTTACGTATCGTATTAGGGGGTTCCTAGTTTCGGATTACTTTAACATGAGCGGGGTCTATATAGCTACCGGTTAGACTATAGATAAATCTAAGAAACTCGATTTCGGATATCTCGAAGATATATTTTTCTAGGTTTATAAATAAAGACTATTCTCTAAGGCGTTATAACACCTAACGGATATATAGTCGGTAGGTAGTTATATCCGAACTATAAATTAAGATATTATTAAGGTAAATAATATAAATAGTATTAACTAAACCGGCCAAGGTATAGTTAATATACTTCTAGAAACTAGTAGGTGTATTATAAAGGCTAAACGGTATAATAAGGTATTCGAAATAGCCGTATTTTATTCGAAACGCCGTTTTCTATTTATCGCCTTCCTGTATTTATAGGCGATAGTATATATCCTTAAGGTCTAATCTAGTATAGATAGCAGAAGAGGCTAAGCGATCTAAAATCTTATAGATTAAGGGTAACGGCGTACGGTCTTTACGTATAACGCGGTTAAGTACCCGGTAGTTGACGTAGAGTCGAAGTTTACCTCCTTTCTTTAGTATAAATAAAACGGGCGCGCCCGTAAGGCTACTTAACGACCTAATTTATTCTTTCACGGTAGCCTTATAGATATATTATCATAAGACTACTAGTTCTACGGCGGCTAACGGGTAGATTAGTCCGGAAGGTAGCGCTTTATTATCTTATAGCTTAATAGGGTAGTCCTACTTATAGTAGCCCGGTAGTTAGCTAGCTTATACGATGTTAAAAACGTCTACGTAATTAAGGTATTAGGGGGGTAGTTATACTAATAACCGTGTTAGTCGAGGCTTCTCTTCTTATACGTCTATATAACCTAAATATAATATCGACCCTATATAAGGCTTATCGGTAATTAGTATTAAAACAGCGATTAACTCCTGTACGGTCTTCTTTAATTACTTTCTTAAATCGACTAAAGCTAATTCGTGTCGTTTAATTCGATATATCTAGCTACTATCTCGCTAGTTAATAGTTAGGTTAACTATGAAGAGCTATAGCCGGCTAAGGATAATTCGCGGCCCCTTAGGGTTAAGGTCTAAGACGTGAAATTCGGTTCGATATATCTTAATACGTCCCTAACTATCGGTTAACCGGAGAAGGCTAGCTATTATTCTATAGATGGACATAGTCCTGTCCTTTACTAACTAGGAAACCTAGCGTAAAGGCCTATACGATACCTATCCTTCCCTTAAGGTAGATCGATCCACGATATTTATATCCGCTCCTTTATTAAGGATAGCCGTGGTACAAACCCACCGCCCGCCTTACCTTAACACTATAGGAGCTTTAATCAGCCTATAGCCCGAGGGCTTAGTATAAGGCGGGGCGTTTTCCTATTACTAAGACTAGTTATTAGATAGGGTATAACTAATATTCGATCGCGTGCCGGTCACGGGTTATCGGTTTAGGTTCGAGCTAGAGGTATTAGAACCGCTATTACTATCTCTTAGTTCCGGGTAGTTATTACGAAGGTGTCCCTTTTAGTGATAGTAATAGCACTCTATATCTACTAAATGGCGTCTTTTCGGTTAATTCGGGGTCGTTTCTTATCTAATAAAGGTCTCCGGATCTTCTAGGGACGGGCTTCTCTTTAAACTACTAATAGATTAGTTCGTAGCTGCTAAACGGTTAGAACGCCGTGATTATAAGATCGATACCTTATCCTTATCCTCCGCTATATCTTTATTCCGAAGTAGCTTAGCCTTCCGGGCTATAGAATAAAGTTCGGAGTAAGTTTTAGGTAGTCCCTTAACGATTATATAATCGCGAACAGGCCGTTATAGCTTAACGATTATAAGCTATATACGCTAGTTATCTTTAATAGGTATAGGGATCTTATTAAAGAATCGATTAATCCGGTTAAGGAAGTGGTTATATTTTTCCCTATCCCTTTACTTAGTGGAGTTAGTGAATAGTTAGTCCGCGGCGGTTACTATACGGGTATCGTCGTCGATAACCTACCCCGAAAGGAAGTTCTTTATTTCCTGCTAAGTCGCTATAAAAGCTCTAGGCGTAGTAATTAACCGTTATTAGGCATGCTACCACGACCTAATAGCCTAAGGAAAAGCGTTATTTACGAAATAGACTTTTATCTTATCGCTCTAAAAATTACTAGAATTAAGGTAAAAACGTTCTTCTAAGTCCTCGATAAACGTTTTATACTAATTCTAGGATTAGCTATCCTATTTAAGAATAAAGTAGTCTATCTTAGCCTAGTTATTACGGGTTAGCGGTTAATTACCCGGGTCTCGTAGTATATCCGCGGCGTTACCACTATCCTGTAAAGCTTAGAGTTATCCGGCTAGATGGTATCGCTCCTAATCTAACTTAAAAGCCTTGACCTATTCTCGTAACTATTCTACTTTTAAAAGGCTAATACGGGTGGTAGTATTAGGGGGCGACCTTTAGTATCTGATACCGGTCGGGCGGGTCTATTAACCGATAGCCCTTAACGAGGCGGAACCTATAGCCTAGTCGTCCGAGGTTAGTTAGTAGTTATTTCCGCGGTAAAGGTCTAAAAGGTTAGCTTTAAAGAGATAGGTACTATAGGGGGGTCTGCTCTATTACGCTTAAGTTCCCGGTTCCCGGGGCTATACCGATAAGTGTCTTAGCACTACGACCCGTAGTAAGGTAAGGGTTAACCACCTATTAGGCCGTCTAAGGTGCGTTACCTTACTCGGCGCGTAGTTTATTCTACTTTTACCGTTACGGCTAAGGATTAACCTCGCTATTACGGCTAGACTTAGTATCTTCTATCTCGAACTCAGGAGGTAGTTAGTATAGTAACGATATACCGAGAATAACTAATTAGTTCTCCGTTAGGGTAGGTCGGGCAGAAACTTTATACCGGTCTATATACCTAGGTAAGGTAGAGAACGAATAAAATATTAAAGGTATCCTTATCTAGAGTGGTATAATAGTGATTAACCGACACGTCCTAGGTAAATAGTGGTTCGTCTATAGGTAATAGGTTTTAGAATACTTAGATTATTCGTTACCCGCCTCTAAAAAAAGGTCCTTAGGGCGCTCCTTTTATAGTTATCCGGGGTCTAACTAAAATCCTCCTATCTATCCCCGCCTAACTTTCTTAATATAAGACTATTCTACCTAATATCTTAACCTTTATTCTCCTATTAACTCCTAGTAGTTCTACCTCTACCCTTCTATAGCCTAATATCCAGAAATCTAGATATAGCTTCGGCCCTTTTAGGTTATAGTAATACCCCTCGTGGATACTATCCCTTAGCTATATAATAGCGATACTATAGCGATAACCTATTAACTCTAGGTATATCCACTAGTAGATAGGCCCTTCTAGATCGTGGATATAAGTCTCGTGGATATTATCCCTAAGCTATATAATAGCGATACTATAATGATAACCTATTAATTCTAGGTGTATCTACTAGTGGATAGGCCCTTTTAGGTCGTGGGTATAAGTCTCGTGGGTGCTATCCCATAGCTATACTATTAAGATAGTGCCGTATGGATAACCGGTTAGTCCGTGATATATCTGCTATGATTGACCCGATAAGCTAAGTATATCTTATCGTCCCTTTCTTAGTATATCCGTGACACTTTAGCGCGTTTAATCTCTTCATATAGTTATTTAGACCACTTAATACGATCCTTTTAATTAGTTAAATTAAGCTATTACTATAGTCTTTTAATCCCCGCCTCCGGTAATATCTTTATTAAACCGTCCGCGATTATCTCCTTTATTTTAACGTATATAACCTTAAAAAGGCCTTGCTATACTAACTAATATACTTACTAGTTATAAATATCGATATACCGTAGTCTTATTCGTAGGCGTTATGCCTTCTTATTAATAAGGTTAATAGTCTGCTAATTATCGTAGTATAGCTATAGTTACTATTAGTCTAACCGAAGCTTTAAATCTCTTAATATCCGGCTAATAAATAATATCTCTTTAGCAGCCTCTATAAGAGCGAGTAATTCCGATTCTGTTAAAGACGTCGTGACTGTTAGTTACTTACCCGCTTTCTAGTTAACGGTTCCCCCGAAGAGCTTTATCGTATATCCTTATAAACTCTTACGGTCTAGGTTATCCTTAAAGGACGCGTCGTTTACTATTAGGAAGAGTCTATCCCCGCCGAATTCTAGGTAATAGTGCCTTATATAGTATGAGAATAGTAGCACTTATTAAGCCCTCTTAACGTGGTTAGAGCAGGGGTTAACGTTATATTAGGAAAGCTTTAAATAGGCGAACGCGATATCGGGTCTTATTATAATAGCGGAGTATAGGATAGAACCGATTATTCCCTGATACTAACAGACCTCGGGAATCGTCGCGCGCGTGCCGTTACGTGGTATTAGTGGTTCTATTATTAATAATAGGACCTTTAATAGTTTTTAGTAAAGGATATCTATATAGTATTTAACCGCGATCTTCTTTATATAAGAGGATTATAATAGCTATAGCCTACGGGTGGCTCTATCCCTTAGAACCTTAATTCCTAGGAACTAACGGATTTCCACGCCTCCTAATAATCTATAGCTCTGCTTAAGGGTAGCCTCGAGGTTATTAGCGTCTATCTTACGATCTTTATAGTAAATAAGTCCGATATCGTTAACGTAGAAGAATAGGATTAAACCGTCGCGGATTATAATATAGGGGTTATTAGGGATAACTATAAAGCATATCCTCTATAGTGTACCGCTAAATTCCTTTTACTATAATAATAGCGATACCCTTAAACTAAAGAGGGCTTTCCGTAGTAGTAGTACCTTACCTAGCACTTTATAGCCTTATAGTATCTTTATAAATACCTCTTTTTTAAGGCTGGCGTTGACGAACACGTTAACGGTATTAAACTACCTTATTTCTAGATTAAATTAGGCGGCGATCGCTATTAGTATACGGAAGGACCGTAAGGCTAGCGTGGCGGCGAAGTTATCTTTAGTCTCTAACTGTTTTTATTAATCCCCTTATACTATAAGGCGTGCCTTATACTTAAGGAGGGTGCCCTCCTTATTAAATTTATAGGTGTATACCTATCTATAGGCGAGGACTTATTACTTATTAGCCTAATCACTACCTACCTCCTACTAGTAGCCTATCTATCGGTGCCCCTTAAGGTGTTCCCCCTTAGCCTATAACCACCGCTCCCGTAACGGGTAAAGGCGTATATCGTGGTAATGCTTTAGTAGAGGCGGGAGATCTTCGCGGGTTACGTGCGATGGCGGCTAGGAGGTATTAAAGGGAGTAGAATCTATATTACCGATATCGCCGTCGTTAATAGCTTACTTCCTCCTATATATAGGGTTATAAGTCCTTTTAGCGTTAAAGAACGCCTTCTAGGCATTATTATTCTAGACCTTCTTAGTCGTGTATAGACTTGCGATAGTTCTTGTGATAGCCGACGGGCACCTCCTAGGGGTATCTATAGCTATCCGTTAGTGGTTATTATATTCTTCTACCTTAATTCCCCTAACTACCGCTAACGCTATAAGGAACGCGCGCGCGGGATCTTCCGGGGATATTAAAGGCATAGGAAACGGTTTAAACCTCGTAGTAGTAAACTGTAAAGTATCCGTAGTAATAGCGGTAGCCTCTCCCATAGTAATAGCGGTGGTATAGTCTTCTCCTATAATAATAGTAGTATCCGTAGTAATAGCAGTGCCCGTAGTAATAGCGGTGTAGTCTATAGTAATAGTAGTAGCCTCTCTCGTAGTAATAGCGACGGGCTCGCCTTTACCCGTAGTAATAGCGGTAGCGTTAGAGTTACTTAGGCTATAGATTTAGAACCTTATCTATAGTAATAGTAGTGGCGTCGCCTTTACCCGTAGTAATAGCGGTGGCGTTAGAGTCTTCCGACTTAAGATCTAATACGTCTACGGATATACCCCTTAGTAGTAGCCTATTCGCGGTCTTATTAGATTAGGTGATACGGATAGATTATAGGCGTTCCCCGATTTCCTTAGCGGAAGCTATAGTTTATAGCGTTTTAATCCTATCGTTAAATATTTTATCTTCGTTAAAGACTATGTCTCTCGTGGTGATAATATCTATTAGATATAGTAGCTAAATACGGAAGCTATTCGAGGATCAGTATCCGATATAATAACCGATCTATACCTTCGGTTCTAGCCTTTATAGGCGGTTTCTTTTAGCTTAGGTATTACGCGTTTTTATAAAGGCTTTATAGCCGTAAGCTTATAAGTGCGTAAGATTAGGTTAACGACCACGTAGGCCTTTGTATAGCGTTCGCTAGTCGTTAATATATTATAGTATCCTATTATATAGATATATAGTAGTCTTAAAGATCTTAGGCTAGATAGATAGAGGCAGATTAGCTTTAATCCTTATAGCCCTTGCCCTCCTTTTAACGATACCTCTAATCCGTTCTATAACGCCGTTCTAATTCTATAAATATAGTGCCGACGGCTAACCTTCTACCCCCTTAGTAACAAGGAAAGTAATAACTTCTAGGTACTAAAATATCTTAGAATCAGCCCGTAGGAGGCGTGGCCTAACATCGAATTAGGTCTTAAGCAGGGTAAAAACGTCTTTTAAAGTGTATAGGATAGAGCCTTATTCTCTTTTCTATAGGTAGTAATCCCACGTATAATCTATATACACGTCTATAACGAATATAATAGACTTATATAGTCCGCCCGCTAGGTACTCCGCCTCTTCTAGATTATAAAACTTAATAGCCAGGGCCTCTCCGGACTTTAACGGGTAAAAGAATAGTATCCGCCGGATCTACGTAGGTATTTACGATTACTTATACGCGTTATAGTCCATTATATAAGGTCCTTTTATCTTTACCCCCTAAGTAGCGTCGACGATCTTTACGAGAGTATCGGTGCCGTAATAGCCAAGGCGTTTATGCTACCGTTAGGCTATAGTCTTCTACGGTTACCGCGGTTATCGTGATCTTCTATACTAGTTATCGCGCGGGTGCCTTACTAAGACCGCGAACGCGGTAGCGGCTATAGCTTCCGCGCGCTTGATTATATGCTAGCCGTGGATATCTAGTAGCTTATAGATAGGCTGGTTATTAGCGGAGCCAATAATAGTGTTATTTATAATATCCTAGCGGTAGCCTTATAGGCGTAGCTAGTATTCCGAGACGATATCAATAACGAATTCCTTATAGTATATAACGTTATAGAGGCGTAGTAGCCTCTTTATGCCCGATAGGGATTATATATATAGCTTAACGTCTTTATATCCGAGGATAAGAGCCTTATAAGTCCCTACCTAAAAGGATAAAGATAAAGTATCCGTGGGTAGTCTAATCGCCATAAAACGGCCTTAATTATTAAAGATATAGATTAACGATCCTAAGTCTAGGATCGCGTAGTATAATAGCGCTCTAGCTTAGTTAATAGAGAGGGATACCCCCTATTCTTATTATAATCTTAATAGTATCGTTATACGATAACGCGCTACCCCCTAGGTTAGGTAGGCGCCTAGTCTCCCCGTCGCGGTAACAGACAGGTCTTTTAAAGCTATATTAACGGGCGGCCTAGTAACCCCCCGATTTTATTATATAGTAGTTATAATAGGCGTGGTATTATAGAGTTAATCTTCCTGGATTTCCTTTATCTTATTAGCGGTAATAGCCCCTAAGGCTTCCCGACTTTTCTATATCGCGGTATCTACACGGCTTTTAAAACTATAAATACGTATTTTCTTTTCCGCGACCTTGATAATATCTTTACGGCCACGCTAGGTATAAGGGTGTATATCCGCCCTTATATACTAATAGGCGGTAGTAGTATAGATATTCTTATATATCTTATAGGGCCTTCTTATTACGGGAGGGATAGCCTTTATAAACGTGTTACTACGAGGACGCTTCTTATTATCTTTATTATTAGTAGTATCCTTAGTATTGGGGAGGTTCCTAAGGGTATTAAAGGTGTCTCTCCCAACTCTAGGCTTTATAGCGGAGGATTATAGGCTTTTTATATTACTAAGAACCGCCCTTAGAGCCTTCGCGAAGTCGTTAATTATTAGCTTATTTTCCGTAATCTTATTATAGTTTTTTACTAAGTAGTTATTAGTCTATTCCTAGGTCATAGGTCTAACAGCTTTTAACGCGTTTTCTACTTAATATTCCGCGCTTAATAGCTCTAAAACGCCTATATATTTATAGTATATTATCGCTGTTTTCTAGCTTATAACCTAGCCGTCTATATCCTTAGGTATAGCCTTTATAGGTATAGTATATCGTCGATATAGAATTAAGGCTTCCTTACGGAGATTTATAGGGGCTAGTCCTATATACGCGTATAGGAGTATAATCCAGGCTTATAGGCTATTTACGGTATTATCCTATAGCTAGGCGAGGAGGCTATATAATATAGTATAAATAATCCTCTTAATATAGGAGTATACCTTATTAAACTCCTTTTACTACGCGTTATAGTCTGCTTTTTCCCCGCGGTATATATAGCGATCTTATAGGTAGCGCGTACGCCCCTTTTTAGAGAGGTCGTTAATAGACGTAGGCGTCCTAGTTAGTTGTTCTTTTATTACGGCTATAGCCTTCCGGCGGGCGGCTATCTTTTGTTTACCGGCTACTATAGCCGTTATAGTAGTGGCCGTGTCCGTGGCCTTTATAGCTTTATCGCCCTTTAGCGTGATAGTAGAAAACGGAGTAGCCGTGGCCTCCTCCGCCGTGTTAGGGTCCACGGTAAGGGCCTTATATTTACGAATATTGAGCGGTATAGGTATAGGGAGGAGATAGGTATTAGCCTTCTTATCGCTTAGCTTTAGATTAAGGTAGTTATCCTAGTAGGAGGCAGATTTACTATATATAGCGCGCTCCTATGCTACCTAATACCTTTAGTTAATAAGGGTAATAACGGCCGCCATCTATTTGGTATTAGAAGATATCTTTTCTAGTTTATTATTTATTAGTTAGTTAAGTAATAGATAGGTTAATTAATCTCTTAATTACTCTAATTAGATTAATAGTAGTTATTTAAGAGTGCTTATATAAACGTGATTACTTCTTATAGTGGAATAGGGGTAGCCTTATTAATATCTATCGTTTAGGCATTATAAACCGGGCTTATAACTATCGTATATTAAATAGGCACTTAAATAATTAACTTAGTACAGCAGAAATCTCGTATATATATATTATACTAAGTTATATCTAGGAGAGTCTCTTATACCCTTATTTTAGGTAGTAAAGACTCTGTGATAGGTACTAAGTTATTTGGATCCTATCCGGTCTTTTCCGGTATGCGCCCCTATTATATCCGAAGCCCTTAGTTATAGTGTGGATCCCCCCTGGATCCCCTATAGACCACGTCGTGGTCTGTATACCTATATAATAGATCTACGCTATAACTAAGTGCTTCGGATATAATAGGGGCGTATACCGGAAAAGACCGGATAGGATCCAAATAACTTAGTACCTATAACAGAGTCTTTACTACCTAAAATACGGGTATAAGAGACTCTCCTAGATATAACTTAGTATAATATATATATACGAGATTTCTGCTGTACTAAGTTAATTATTTAAGTGCCTATTTAATATACGATAGTTATAAGCCCGGTTTATAATGCCTAAACGATAGATATTAATAAGGCTACCCCTATTCCACTATAAGAAGTAATCACGTTTATATAAGCACTCTTAAATAACTACTATTAATCTAATTAGAGTAATTAAGAGATTAATTAACCTATCTATTACTTAACTAACTAATAAATAATAAACTAGAAAAGATATCTTCTAATACCAAATAGATGGCGGCCGTTATTACCCTTATTAACTAAAGGTATTAGGTAGCATAGGAGCGCGCTATATATAGTAAATCTGCCTCCTACTAGGATAACTACCTTAATCTAAAGCTAAGCGATAAGAAGGCTAATACCTATCTCCTCCCTATACCTATACCGCTCAATATTCGTAAATATAAGGCCCTTACCGTGGACCCTAACACGGCGGAGGAGGCCACGGCTACTCCGTTTTCTACTATCACGCTAAAGGGCGATAAAGCTATAAAGGCCACGGACACGGCCACTACTATAACGGCTATAGTAGCCGGTAAACAAAAGATAGCCGCCCGCCGGAAGGCTATAGCCGTAATAAAAGAACCACTAACTAGGACGCCTACGTCTATTAACGACCTCTCTAAAAAGGGGCGTACGCGCTACCTATAAGATCGCTATATATACCGCGGGGAAAAAGCAGACTATAACGCGTAGTAAAAGGAGTTTAATAAGGTATACTCCTATATTAAGGGGATTATTTATACTATATTATATAGCCTCCTCGCCTAGCTATAGGATAATACCGTAAATAGCCTATAAGCCTGGATTATACTCCTATACGCGTATATAGGACTAGCCCCTATAAATCTCCGTAAGGAAGCCTTAATTCTATATCGACGATATACTATACCTATAAAGGCTATACCTAAGGATATAGACGGCTAGGTTATAAGCTAGAAAACAGCGATAATATACTATAAATATATAGGCGTTTTAGAGCTATTAAGCGCGGAATATTAAGTAGAAAACGCGTTAAAAGCTGTTAGACCTATGACCTAGGAATAGACTAATAACTACTTAGTAAAAAACTATAATAAGATTACGGAAAATAAGCTAATAATTAACGACTTCGCGAAGGCTCTAAGGGCGGTTCTTAGTAATATAAAAAGCCTATAATCCTCCGCTATAAAGCCTAGAGTTGGGAGAGACACCTTTAATACCCTTAGGAACCTCCCCAATACTAAGGATACTACTAATAATAAAGATAATAAGAAGCGTCCTCGTAGTAACACGTTTATAAAGGCTATCCCTCCCGTAATAAGAAGGCCCTATAAGATATATAAGAATATCTATACTACTACCGTCTATTAGTATATAAGGGCGGATATACACCCTTATACCTAGCGTGGCCGTAAAGATATTATAAAGATTGCGGAAAAGAAGATACGTAATTATAGTTTTAAAAGCCGCGTGGATACCGCGATATAGAAAAGGCGGGAAGCCTTAGGGGCTATTACCGCTAATAAGATACAGGAAATCCAGGAAGATTAACTCTATAATACTACGCCTAGTATAACTATTACCTAATAAATTCGGGGGGTTACTAGGCCGCCTTAAGTATAGCTTTAAAAAACCTATCCGTTACCGCGATAAGGACACTAAGCGCCTACCTAACCTAGGGGGTAGCGCGCCGTTATCATATAACGATACTATTAAGATTATAATAAGAATAGGGGGTATCCTTTTTTATTAACTAAGCCAGAGCGCTATTATACTATACGATCCTAGACTCAGGATCGTTAATCTATATCTTTAATAATTAAGGCTATTTTACGGCCGTTAGACTACCCATGGATACTTTATCTTTATCCCTTTAGGTAGGTACTTATAAGGCTTCTATTCTCGGATACGGAGATATTAAGCTACGTATATAATCTCTATTAGGTATAAAGAGGCTATTACGCCTCTGTAACGTTATATACTATAAGGAATTCGTTACTAATATCGTCTCGGAACGCTAGCTACGCCTATAAGGTTACCGCTAGGATACCGTAAATAATACTATTATTAGCTTCGCTAATAACCGGCCTATCTATAAGCTACTAAATATCCACGGCCAGTATATAATTAAGCGCGCGGAAGCAATAGCCGCTATTATATTGGCGGTCTCGGTAAGGCACCCCCGCGATAACCCGTATAGAAGATTATAATAACCGCGGTAACCGTAAAAGACTATAGTATAACGGTAACACGAACGCCTCGGCTATTACGGCACCGATACTCTTATAAAGATTATCGACGCCACTTAGGGGGTAAAGATAAAGGGACCTTATATAACGGACTATAACGCGTATAGATAATCGTAAATGCCTACGTAGATCCGGCGGATACTATCCCTTTACCCGTTAAAGCCCGGAAAGGCCCTAGCTATTAATTTTCACGATCTAGAAAAGGCGGAGTCGTTAACGGGCGGCCTATATAAGTCTATTATATTCGTTACAGACATATACACAGGTTATATATAGGATTACTACCTATAGAAAAAAGACCAAGGCTTTATCCTATACGCGCTAAAAGATGTTTTTACCCTACTTAAGACCTAATTCGAAGCTAAGCCACGCGTCCTACGGGCCGATTCTAAGATACTTTAACACCTAGAAGTCGTTACTTTCCTCGCTGCTAAGAGGGTAAAAGGCTCGCTATCGGTATTATACTTATAGGATTAAAACGGCGTTATAGAACGGATTAAAGGTATCGTTAAGAGAAGGGCGAGGGCTATAAGGATTAGAGCTAATCTGTCTATATCTATCTAGCCTAAGACTTTTAAGACTACTATATATCTATATAACAGAATGCTACGATATATTAACAACTAGCGAACGCTATATAAAGGCCTACGCGGCCGTTAACCTAACCTTACGCACCTATAAGCTTACGGCTATAAAGCCTTTATCAAAACGCGCGATACCTAAGCTAAAAGGAACCGCCTATAAAGGCTAGAACCGAAGGTATAGATCGGTTATTATATCGGATACTAAACCTCGAATCGCTTCCGTATTTAGCTACTATACCTAACAGATATTATTACCACCAGAGATATAGTCTTTAACGAAGATAAGATATTTAACGGCGGGATTAAAATGCTATAAGCTATAGCTTCCACTAAGGAAATCAGGGAACGCCTATAATCTGTCCGGATTACCTAATCTAATAAGACCGCGAATAGGCTGCTATTAAGGGGTATAGCCGTAGACGTATTAGATCTTAAGTCGGAAGACTCTAACGCTTCCGCTATTACTACGGATAAAGGCGAGGCCGTCGCTATTACTACGAGAGAGGCCACTATTATTACTATAGACGAGGTTCTAAGTCTATAGCCTAATACCTAGGCTATAGATTTAGAACCTCGTAACTCTAACGCCACCGCTAGTATTACGGGAGAGGCCACTACTATTATTATAGACTATACCGCTATTACTACGGGCACCGCTATTATTATAGACACTCCTATTACTAGAAAAGAAGATAACGCTACCGCTATTACCACGGGTAAAGGCGACGCTACCGCTATTGCCGCGGATAAAGGCGAGGCCGTAGCTATTATTATAAAAAAGGCCACCGCTATTATTACGGGCACCGCTATTACTACGGAAAAGGATACCGCTATTACTACGGATACTCTACGGTTTACTACTACGAGGTTTAAACCGTTTCCTACGCCTCTAAGATCCCCGGAAGATCCTATACGCGCGTTCCTTATAGCGTTAGCAGTGGTTAGGGGCGTTAAGGTAGAAGGAGATAATAACCACTAACGGGTAGCCGCGGATACCCTTAGGGGGTGCCTATCGGCCGTACGCCTAATAGCTGCGCGCCTATTACCCGCGCGCCTACCTATCGTAAGCATCTATAAGACCGAGAAGGTGCAGAATAATAATGCCTAGATGGCGTTCTTTAACGCTAGAAGGACTTATAACCCTATATATATAAGAAAGTAAGCTATTAACGACGGCGACGTTAGTGCTATAGATTCTACTCTCTCTCATACCTTCTAGCCTCTATTATACGTGATCCGCGAGGATCTCCCGCCTTTATTAAATCACTACCACGATATACACCTCCACCTATTACGGGAGCGGTGGTTATAGGCTAAGGGGGAATACCTTAAGGGGCACCGATAAATAGGCTATTAGTAGGAGGTAGGTAGTAATCAGGCTAATAAGTAATAAGTCCTAAATAATAAATATTAATTCATAAAACTCCGGGCTGCAGATTATAAACATAATAACCACGGGCGCGTAACAGGAGTAAAATCGATTAAACCACTAAGACGGAGACTATAACCACCGTCTCCCTCCCGGGATACTATTATAGCGGCACTGTAGTACCGGCGCTACAGTATAACCGGAGGAAATATAGGATAGTATCGTCCTGACCGCGACGATATAGAATTCGTAACGGACCCACTTTTCGTAATATAAGCGTTCCCCCCCTTGCCCTTAGCGGGATATAGCGCGAAACCGATATAAGACCGAAAAAGGACCACCGCGCCCCCTAGAACTAAGAGTAACTAAGATTAAGGCAGAAATTTAGGCCCTATTAACTAACAGGAATACGATTAAATAGGTTATGGAGCTAGTAAAGAAACTAATCACGATATATAATACCCGTAAGGACACCGGCGCGTTACTATTAGTATACCTATACGCTACTATCTACTACGTTATCTGAGAAGAACTCCGAAAAGAAATAAGCGGCACGAAAAAGACCTAGGCTAATATTATAGCCCGGGTACCCGTAGTAGTACCGCTGCGGGACCCGGCCCCCCCTAAAATAATACCTATTAGGTATTACCAGGAACTAATTACCCGTTAAGGAACCCACCCCGAAGACTAGCCCCTTAAAGCCAGGACCCTAAAGGAAATTATCTAAGCTATAAATACCATAACTACCTAACACGATACCGTAGCGGTATAAAAGCTACTAAGCGGAGATATCTACCTAACCTTTACCGAAGGGGTATAGTGGTAGGCTACCTATAGGAATAATAGATTAAGAAAGCCTTTAGTAAAGGAGCTACCCTAGCCGTATATACCTACCCTGCCCTAGCTAAGGCTATCCCCCGGGAGACCCTTAACGCCCTATCCGAAGAAGACCTACTAGTATCCCTATAAGATACGAACCCTAAAGTAAAAATTATCCGAGTATAATAACGGGTACCCCGCCGCGGTACTAGTAGGGTAGCGTTTCTCCTTATCGAATCGGCTTTACCGGAAGGAGTAGCGAGCCTTATCCGGAATACCCTCCTCTTTAAAGGGGGCAGCTATATCTATAAGCTATACGATCCTAATCTTAGCCCCCTAAAGTACTATAAGTGCCTATACTTCGGCTACCTGGTAAATAGCTACCTTATAGCGGAGAGGGTATACCGCTACTACGCTAAGCCTAAATCAGCATACCTATAGGGCCTAGGATACTATAAAGCTATAATACCTAGGCGCCCCCGCCGCTATACCGCCCATACCGGAGACTATAATACCTTTAACGATTTATACCGACTACTAAAAAAGGAGGCCGAGAAGACCCGCGAAGCGTATAAGTACTAAGCCAGGGACTTCGATATTACCTGCTAGACTAAAGCGGTATACCCGCGGTAGCCGTAGATATTCCCCCTAATTATTATCGCCTAAGACTAGGACTAACCCCTTTATAGGGGTAGGGGTCGGCCCCCGAAAGGACTAGAGGATAGGAGGGCTCTCCGATACTAGGCCCGATAAGCGCCTATATAGTCCCCCGCGAGGCTAGTAAGGCACCGTAGTAGGAACCCTAAAGCTAGACCCTAGTCGTACCGGGCACGCTATCTTAACCCCCCCCCCTTTTAATTAATAGAAATCTATATTCTTTTATAGAATATAGGGAGGAGTTAGGCGTAGCGGGAGTTACCGCTCCGGTGCCGCGCCGAGTACGACGTAATAGTAATCCAGGAACCCGGCCTTAACCGTTCCACGAAAAGCCTTATCTACCCCTCCTAAGGGGTATACCGGCTAATATGAAAAGGAGGCCGCGCCCTCCTATATATCTATAAAAGACACCCGCTATATACGTGGATATAGCGGGCCTACCGTGATACCTACGCGGTTATATTCGGGACCGGAGATAATACCCTTATAATCTAGTCGCTCTACTTAGAGAACTATTAGTTAGCTAGGATCCCCTAGAATATACCCCTATAAGATATATTCGATACGGTACTGCTATAGGGCCGATACGTCCTTATAGGGGACTTTAACCTATATTACCCCCTATAGTCTTAGCTACCACGATACTACCCCTAAACCGATACCCTACTTACCCTTATAACCCGGTAAAACCTAGACCTAATAACCCCCCCCGGAATAACTATATAGCACCGCCCGGGCCGGCGCTCTAGTATTATCGACCTTATATAGGTAACGTAAAGGCTCCGCTATAACTTTAGTAGCCCGGATAAGACCATTATCGGGTTAGACTATTACTTATAGATAGCCCGAATCCTTATAGAGACGGATACTACGCCGATTACTACGATAATACTATTATAGGACCTAGCCGGGCCCTGCTAAGTCTAAAAAGACTTTAACCCTATATAGGTCCCCTAGCTCACCGCTACGTAGATATAGTAGACCGGCCCCCTTATATTACTAGGAGATATCGACTTAGTATTAAATAACCTAATAGAAGGCCTTATAACCCTAGCTAATAAGGCCGCGCCGCGCCGCCGCGGGGGCACCCCTAAACGCCTACTTACCCCTTGGTAGAACGCAGAGTTAACCGCCCTTACCTAGAAAATAAGGCGCCTTTACCGTAGATATATATCTAGGAAGTCCCGGAACCGATAGGATAAGTTCTAGGAAGTAAAGAGGCGCTAAGATAAGGCCGTAGCGGTAGCAAAGCGGCTATATTAGCGGTACCTACTTTACTTAACCGGGAAAGACGATAGCCTTCTTTAGCGGTTATAGAAATAGGTATAAATTAAAGAGGGAGTATTACCGGACCCCCTATTAGTACTACTACTATACTAAGACGATAGCGATAACCCGGTAACTATATACGCAGAAAAAGCCGAAGTCCTTAACCGGAAGTTTCCCCCCCCCCCACTTCCTTTACCGCCCTTAGACCCTTAGGCGCGGAATTCCCCCCGGGGTAGGATATCCGCTAAGACGTTATTATAGTGGATATATAGAGACGCCTTAAAAAGATAAAACCCTAGGCAGTACTAGGACTAGACGGACTCTTAGTAGAGCTCCTAAAAGTATATAGACCCCCTATACACTAAAGACTTAGTGCTATCTTTATAGCGTGCCTTAAAAAAAGCTATTACCCGAAAAGGTGCCGCTCTACTACTATAATAGTCCTTAAATAGGAAGGCTAGCTGCTAGCCGACTACGGGATAGTAAAAGGCTAGCGACCGATATTACTCCTTAGTATAATAGGTAAGGTCCTCAAGGGGATACTAGCTAATCGAATCGTTACCGTAATAGAGGAGTATTAGCTCCTCCCGGAGGGATAAATAGGAAACCGGATAGGGCGAAGTATAAAGACAGTAGTATAGAGAGTAATAGAGGCCGTAAGAGCGAGCTAGGCCTATAGCGGCACCGCTTTAATACTCTAACTAGATATTAAAGGCGCCTTTAACACTATCCCCTATCCTTACCTCCTTAAGGTACTTAAAAGGAAAGGCTTCCCCTAGTAGCTTACTACCCTAGTTAGTAGTTTCCTTTAAGACCGTATAGCCTAGCTATTACTTAATAGCGAAATAGCCCCCTTATAATACCTTTATAAGGGTATACCGTAGGGCTCCCCGATCTCCCCTATCCTTTTTATCCTTTATATCTCTACCCTATACAAAGAACTAAAAAGGGTTCCTAAAACGATAATAATAGGCTTCGCCGATAACACGAATATTATCGCCTTTAGCAGAACGGAGGTATAGACATAGTAATGCCTCGCCGCCGTATAGCGGATATACCTAAACTAGGAGATAGCGAGCGGACTATAGTTTAAACTAGCTAAGTATATCTATATCCCTTTTACGAAGTCACGCTAACCCTTACTTACCCCGCTCCCCCTTAGTGCTATTTCGGTACCGGTAACGGAGGCGATAAGGCTCCTAGGCGTTTAGCTTAATAGGAAGCTTAACTTCTGATAAAATACTAAAAAGATAAAAAGCCGCCTAGCCACCTAAATATACGCCCTCTTAAGGTTTAGCGTGGTAGTATAGGGGTATAGCTTCGTAGATATAAAAAGACTATACCTCGTAGTTATATAACTAGTAATCGCTTATTACGCCTTAACCATTTATAAGATAGGGGCCGGCCCCTAGTATAGCCCCGTAATAGCACTTATAGCGGTATAGAACCGATACCTCTAACTAGTAGCCGGGGCCTATAAAGCTACGCCGGTTAGGGTCCTCGAAAAAAAGACCTTTATCCCCTCCCTTAACCTATACCTCTTAAGCCTAAGTGCTTAAAAGATCCTTCGGATATAAGAAGAAGGGACCGAAGATAAGCTATTAGCCGGAGTATACGCCGCGGCGAGAGCCTTAGTGGCACCGAACCGGTATTATAGGACCCACGCCGCCCTCGCGTGGATAGTATAGCTTACCGCCCTAATAACCTAGGCCGGAACCTCGCCCCCGAGGAAGGCCCTTATAAAGGAATAGGGTTAAGCCTAGGCGGAAGCATAGTGGCCCTATACCTATACCGTAACGGTACTAAGCCGCCCCCCGATATAACGCTCCCTTCGGAAATATAAAGGGCTCCTTAAGCTATAAAACTCCGTACTTACCTAAATTAGATTAGAAAAACTAGGCCTATAGGTATTCCTAGCTAAAGCGAGGGTGCCGGGCTTCCTATTACCGCGGTGCCCTTATACAGATAAAGGGGCGGAAACGGCGCAGTATATAATACTCTAGTACTAGGAGGTAACCGAGGAAGACTATAAGGACCTTTTCGATGCCGTAAGGAGGCTATTTATAACTAGAGGAGATTTATATAACGCACTAAAATACGATACCGAGGCCGGGATAGTTATAAGGGAGTTCCTATAACGGAAGAGGCTTAAGGATTTCTGCCTCGCCCTCGAAGTTCTAAAGGTCTATAAAGATACCCGTAATACCGAAGCGAGACCGTATCGGGGATAAGATAATATAATAACTAATTAAGTATTAGATAGGGGCCCTATAAGCCGGGACCCTGGCGGTATTAACGTGGTACTAGTATAGTATAGATTAGCTCTTATCGTTATTACCTCCCTCGGAGGTATTAATACCGCTCTTAATATACTTAAGACCCTACTAGACTAGTTAGCTAACTAATACCGCTAAGGAGCTATAATAAGACTAAGGGGGTGCTACGTATAAGGTCTTCCAGAATTAGATCTATTTTACCCTCTAAACGTCTTATCTAATAAGATAACTCCTATACCTTTACCGAGACGGTACCGCCGCGACCGTGACCGGAAAGTAACGCCCGATTTAGGGCCCGGCTAAAAGACCGGGACGCTATCCCTAGGCGCTCCTTAGCCTATAACTTATAAGCGTAGAGCTACTATAGTACCGAAAGGGGATACTTATAATAGCGATACCCGCGCTATTAATAGCCTTTACCGCTACGTATACCTAATAGATATCTATAAGGCGTTACTACTACTTCTTAATAGCGGAGGAGACCTATTAAACTATTAGCTACGACTACTATAACGTATATACGGCACTATTACGGTATTAAGGCGACTTATATCTTTATATAGATAGCGATTATTAGTATACTAGTAATAGGCCGCGCTTATTCCCGTAGTATTAGCGTAAGCTTTTATATCGTCGGGGTAAGTGCCTAAACGCTTACCATAATAAATATAACTACCCTATATTAGCGCTATAACACCACTCCGACACTATTAAGGGCTATATATAGTATAATATAAACTATACCGCGCTCGTAGCGGCGGTTATTATTATTAGTGTTAGTATTATTACGAGATAATATCTACGACTATTAGCACGCTACCACTAAGGCACCGCTACGCCACGAAAAGAACTTATATTATGCTATTACTTCGGATTACTTATTTACATATATAAATTAATACTATACTACCTAGTTAACCCCTACGCTACCACGCTACCGCGACGCTACCTGTAAAGCACCTATAGTTAAATTATAAGGGAGAAATAATAAGGAAAACTAAAGGGGTTTACTGTTAGTATAAAGCTATAACGATAAGCCTATAGTACGGTAAGCGGGTATAGATCGGGAGGAAAACCTATAACGAACTCGTTAGCATTATAGGAGGAAGAGAGAGGAAAAAAAGGCATAAAGACTTTATAGGATATTAACTATCTAAATTTTATAATAGGGTAAAGCACTATCCTCCTTACCTGTCGCCGGATATAGTAAGAATCTACTTAGGGGAGGTAAGAGGCGCCTACCTCCCTTATACTCTTTATTAACAGAACGGAAGGAATAAAAGGTATAATCCTCGGAGATATAGGGAGGCCAAGGCTAAAGGGACGAAACTACCGTACCGCGGAGGCGCGGCGGTACCCCCCTCGGCCTCTACTCCGTCGCTAACGATTAGCTTAGGCTAATCTACCTAACTACTAGCCTGCTATACTTTCTATTAGTTATTAGCCTAAAGGTATAATCTAGATACGTAGTAAAGATAAACCGGGGCTATATCGGCCCCGTAACGGCACTACTCTACTTAAGGAAGTATATAGAGGTTTTCCCCGGGTTTTACCTGGGTTTTCCCCTTTATAGCCACCCGAGAAGGACCGTAGAGCCTAGAAAGGCTCCTAAAATAATAATAATTATAGATTAGTTAGGATAGCGGAGTAAGATTAATAATGATAATAAATAAGTAATAAGTCCTCGTCTATAGATAGGTATACATCTATAAATTTAATACGGAGGGCACCCTCCTTAAGTATAAGGCACGCCTCGTAGTATAAGGGGATTAATAAAAACGGTTAGAGACTCAAGATAACTACGCCGCCACGCTAGCCTCGCGGTCCTTCCGTATACTAGTAGCGATCGCGACACGATTTAACCTAGAAATAAGGTAGTTCGATACTATTAAAGCGTTCGTTAATGCTAGCCTTAAAGAGGAAGTGTTTATAAAGATACCGTAAGGCTATAAAGTGCTAGGTAAAGTACTACTACTACGGAAAGCCCTCTTTGGTTTAACGGTATCGCTACTACTATAGTAAAAGGAATTTAACGGCACGCTATAAAGTATAGGCTTTATAGCTATCCCTAATAATCCCTATATTATAATCCGCGACGGTTTAATACTATTCTTCTACGTTAACGATATCGGACTTATCTACTATAGAGATCGTAAAACGGACACCGATAACCTTAAGACCGCCCTTAAGCAAAGCTATAGGTTATTAGGAGGCGAAGAAATCCGTTAGTTCCCAGGAATTAAGGTCCTAAGGGATAGAGCCACCCGTAGGTTATAGCTATTATATATCCTTCTTACAACTCTTTTAGGGGGACCCACGTTTTACGCGTAAACGCTCTAAACCACTTAAAAGCTATATTAATCGATAGCTCTTTTCGAGCTCTATACGTCTATTTATATCCCTGTATCGCGTAGGTGCTATTTAGGGCGTAAAATAAGTGCGAAAACGCCTGGAAATGCACTTAAGGGTGCCCCGCGTGCGGGGGAAAAATCTAATATAGCCCGTGCGCCCACGCTAATAAAGCAGCTACGCAGAGTCGCAACCACTAACGCCTCGCGACCCCAGCACCCCACGAAAGACCCCAGCCATAACAACAGCTATAACAGCCATAACACCAGCCATAATAACGCCTAAACCCACTATAACGCTCCTAGACCCAACCCTGAGCCCCCTATAATTATAGAGGGCTTAGGGGAGGTAGAAATAGGGGAAACCCCTAAAAGCCCTGTAAATACAGGGACTTTCACTTTTATTACGCCCCTAAATTCGAAAAGGCAGCTTAGCCCTTCGACCCTAACCCCTAAAAGGTTTTCTAGGACCCGAACCGAGCCCCCCTCCGACTCTAAGGCCGAAGGCCTCTTCGAAACGCCCTCTAGGCCCCCTACTAAAAAACAGGGCCTTATAGGCTCTAAATAGGCTAAAAAGGCCCCTGGAACTACTAGAAACCCCTTTACTACGCCCTAGAAGTCGACTAGTTCGGCTAGTAAGGCCTAGGCTAGGGGGCTTCTCTAGCAGGCTTTTCAGCTACTCTAATAGGCCTACGATCTCGACCCTATCCCCTAGATTAAAGCCCTATCCGTAGGGCTTAAATCTACTATCGACGGTACCCTATAAGGCTTCTAGCCCCCTATACTCAAATAGAAGGTCGACGAACTGGCCTAAGCAGTTCGTAGGCTTATAGAACAGCCTAAACCCCTTTATAGCGAGGCTTTAAAGGGAAAAATAGGCTCTATAGCACCCTAGGCCCCCTAGAAGGTCTTAGCACCTTCTGCCCCCCCGGCACCCCTCCCCACGGACCCTAAAAAGGTCCCTAAGTTTATTTTATAGCCTACGGCAGGGGAAACGATCCCCCGGGAGAACTTTAATCCCCTTAAGCTCCGGAACAGGCTAAATAAGGCCCTAAAAATCCCTGCTATTACGGCTATTAGCCTATTAACTAATAGGAACCTTGTTTTAACCCCGGGCCCGAAATACAGCATTCAGCAGCTCCTAGACTCTTAGAATCAGTGGTTTAAGGAACTAAACCTGCCTCTTTAGCCCTCCTAACCTATGGGCGACTAGTTTAAGCTCGTTATTAAATAAGTGCCTACTAAGGCTTTTAGAGGAGGGGGAGAAACCCTGCTATTCGACCTTTCCAATATACCGTAAAAAGCCCTAAACCGCAGCCTGTAACAGGGCCTAGGTTTAAAGGACCTAATCACTAAAATTAGCACCTTTAACCCTGTTAGGGTAGTAAAGAAGCCATAGTGGCTAGGAACCCTAGACGGGCTTTATGGCACTATTATTATTTTAGTGCCTTCTACTAAAGAGCAGAAATACTGCTTAAAACAGGGGTTCTATATAGCCAGCCAGCGGCTAAAGGTTTATAAATATAGGCCTATAACCCCTAGGACCCAGTGCTCTAACTGCTAGAAATTTGGGTATATCCAAGGAACCTATAAGAGCCTAACTACCTGCTCTATCTACGCTACGGAAGGCCACGGCGAAGAATACCACTACTATAACGAGTGCGAGGAATACGGCGACTACGAACATAAGACCTATAAGTGCTATAACTATAAGGGGGTATACCCCCCTTATATTAAAAACTACGAGGTCTTTTAAGCTATTAAACCCTAATAAATAAAGGGTCTTTTAGTTTAAAGGAGATCCGGTGTATTTAGCATAATATCGATAAACAGGGTCCGGCGCAGGAAGCTATCCTAGAATAGGCTTTAGAGGCTTCGGCTAATATAGTCCTTATTTAGGAACCCTCCTACGCCCCGAAGCTAGAAGAGTAGTATATTCGAAACTACCTAGCCTTCTATACTATTATACCTACGTCTTGAAAAACCTAGTTTTTTCCTATAAACCTAGGGTCCTTACTTATATAAAAAATGGCTCGGGTATCGACTTTTCACACCGCGAAGACCTTCTAGATAATATAGACGTATAGCTTATAGAGGTCTATTATCTATAGACCTTCTATATCCTAAACGTCTATAATTAGACAGAGCAGGACCCCGAGACTATAGGTAGAGGGCCTATAAGGCCTTCTAGCCTTACCCCCTCTATCTTCTCGACTTCTTCTTCTTCTTCTTCTTCTTTTCCTTCTTTTTTAGGCTCTAGAAGCCGACCCTGGACTAAAGATCGTATGCTATAGGGCCTTTAGGTCCCTAAGCCGACCTTTATTATAGGGGACTTTAATAGGAACCACTGGCAGTGGAAC
Organism: Sodiomyces alkalinus F11; assembly: GCF_003711515.1. Classification (NCBI taxonomy): domain Eukaryota; kingdom Fungi; phylum Ascomycota; class Sordariomycetes; order Glomerellales; family Plectosphaerellaceae; genus Sodiomyces; species Sodiomyces alkalinus. The sequence goes on along the minus strand of NW_021167089.1, from coordinate 548,306 downwards.
GGGGCTGCTACGAATCAGGCTTCTATTAAGGCCTAGGCCTTAGTAGACTAGTTAAACGGCCTTAAAGCCACCTGTTTAGTGGATCCTAAAGAAGTTAACCTAAACGGGGGGACCTTTTTTAGGTCTAATCTTCGCTAAGAGTCGGTTATAGACCTAGTATTTTACACGCCCGGCTTTAATCGTCTCCGCTTTTATAAGTAGGAATATATCGAAAACACTCCCTCTTTACACCGCGCTATCCTAATTTCAGCCTCTATTCTAGGCTCTAAAAGTCCTATAAATAGATCCCTTCCACCGGCCTATAATTATAGGCTAGCGGACTGGAGTCTGTTTACTAGCACCCTAAAGAGCCTAGAACCTCGCCTCGACTAGCAGCTATAATAGGCTATCGAAGCCTCGGATTAGAACTCTATAGGCCGCCACCTATCGGATACTATCTCCCTAGCTCTTAAGGCCTCTGTGCCTAAGCTAAGGGTAGTAGAGCGTTCAAAACCGTGGTGGACTCTAAAGCTAAAGGCCCTGCGAAAATCAGCTAATAGGGCTTTTAGGAGTTTTAGAAAAGCTAAAAAGGGAGCCTTAGCTACCCGGATAGCAGCTCTAGAAACCACCTAGAAAGAGGCTCGAAACGCCTACTATAGGGCAGTAAAAACGGTAAAAAAGAACCACTAGGAGGCCTTCCTAGCTAACGCTCAAGGCCCTAACGTCTTTAAGGCCTATAACTATATGAAAAGCGGCCTAAACGCGAAGATCCCACTAATTTAAACGCCTATAAAGCAGAAGGCCTATGCCTTCGAAGAAAAATATAAGGCCCTTCTTTAGACCCTTTTTCCTTCCGCCGCCACTAACGCCCCTGAAGCCCCTGTATTTATAGGCCCTTCGGGGGACCTAGGCCCCTCTAACCCTTCTAACGGCCCCTAGAGCCTGACTAGATCACGTAGTAAGGGCCTTAGAAGACCGTGGGAGTGGCCTAGCCTATAGGCTGCCGAACTATAACGCGCTATCTTTAGAGCTACTAAAGGGAAAGCCCTAGGGCCTAATAGGATAAGCTTATAGCCGATCTAATAGGCCTATAAGGCTATTCCCGGGCCCTTCTTAAAGGCCTACTTAGCTTTATTTTTAGCAGGCCACCACCCTACCTACTAGAAAAAGGCCCTAGGAGTCGTTCTACTAAAGCCGGGGAAGAAGGACTATTCTAATCCTAAGTCTTATAGTATTATAGCCCTTCTAAACTACTTAGATAAAGTCCTTGAAAGGGTTATAGCTACTAGGCTAAGCTTTTTAGCTAATACCCGTAACGACCTTTTATACCCTAGTTAGATAGGGGGTAGAAAATAACGATTCGCTATTAATACGGCCCTTCTTCTCCTCCACTATATCGAAAAACAGCGTAAATCACGGTAAAACGCCATAATTTCTACGCTGTTTTTAGATATTAAAGGAGCCTTCGACTACGTCGCCCGCCCTTAGCTACTAAGAACCCTTTAAGAGCTCTAATTACCCTCGAATCTAGTTAAATAGGTAGCCTCCTTCACAGAAAACAGGCGTATCTAACTAGTCTTTGAGGGTTAGGTTTAGTAGCCTACCTCCCTAAATATAGGGGTCTTATAAGGCTCCCCGGTTTCCCCTATCCTATTCCTAATTTATATTAGGAAGGTTATAGCGGGGCCGGATTTTAGAGGTCTTTAGTTATCCTATATAGACGATTTTCAGCTATCTATAGTATCTATATCGGCTAGAAAAAACTATAAGATCCTAGAAAGAGCCGTAGCCTCCCTTTTCGAAGCAGCTAATAATAACTATATTCTTTTCGACCTGGATAAAATAGAGCTTATTCACTTCTACCGAAAACGCTCTGTCGAAGACGCCCTGGTTATTATAAGGGGGTACCTAGTTAAACCTACGATAGGTGCTATTAGGTGGCTAGGGGTCTGGTTTAACCCTAAGCTATCTTTTAAACCCCACATCGAAAAACGCCTAAATTCAGCTATAGGGGCCTTAAGTAGACTCTATAGACTAGCTAGCTTATAGAGGGGCCTTTCTTTTAAGGCCCTACGGCAGCTATATATAGTCTATATAGCCTCGCTAGCTAACTTTGGCTTATAGCTATAGTAGGACCCTAAATCACTAAAAAAGCACCTAGTTAACCGCCTAGAACGCCTATAATATAGCGCTCTAGTCAGGGCTCTAGGGGCTTTTAGGGGGGCCCCCTTACGGCCTCTAGAACTAGAATCAGTAGTCCCTCCGGCTTCGATTCGGTTAACTAGGTCTAATAGGCTTTATGCTTTTAGGTCCTTAAAGTTCCTACCGAATCACCCTATTAGACGCCGGCTTCTAGGGGAATAGGAAGACCTCGCCCGCCTATAAGACCTATAGCCTACCACATAGCTTTATAAGCTAGGCCTAGAATTAGTAGCCTTAGTAGGGCAGTCCTAGGGGATAGAGGGCCCGGTAGCTAGGTAGGAGGCCCCCTAGGCCTCCGAGCCTATAGCTGACCTTAGGCCCTTTTTTCCTTTAAAGGAACGGCCTAAAACCACGGATAATACCGACTCCGACTCCGGCACCTAAGACCTAAAAACAGCCCACTTCGAAGCCCTTAAGGATATATAATAATCCTTCGGCGAGTAGGCCTCTGTTTTCTATACCGACGGTTCCTTAGGCCACCCTATAAGGCCTCCTATAAGGCCTCCATAGGCTATAGCTGCTATTATATAGCTAGCTAGTACCGGTAGGCCCTGTAGAGCTATGGGTATTAACCTAGGGGACTCTGCCGAAGTCGCCGACGCCGAATTATACGCTATTCCTTAGGCCCTTTATACTACCCTAGAGCAGTCGCCTAGGCCCCTAGAGTACTATATTTTTAGCGATTCATAAGCAGCTATTTAGAAGCTTCAGCGCTCCTCGTAATAGGCTATAGAGGCTAAGACTCTTATCTAATAACTAAAACAATAGGGCACTTTAGTCTCTGTATGGTGGTGCCCTTCGTATATAGGGATAGAAGGGAACGAACTAGTGGATAAGGTAGCTAAATAGGCGCTAGACCCTAAAAAAGCTGCTAAATCTATTAGCCTAGTTACCCTTGCTACTTAAAACGCCGGGTTAATAAGGCCCTGATTTAAGGCTAGAAGGCTTTCTGGAACGAAGAGGAAGAGGCGGAAAAAAGGGGTAAATCGGTGCGTTTAGGCCGCCTATATAGACGCCTAGTCCGAGATAACCTCCGTTTTTCCTAAAAACCACTACTAATATAGGGCCCTAGGTGGGTAAAGTCGGCTGTTATTTAGCTAAAAACCGGCTTCGGATACCTAAAATCCCACTAAAAAAGGGCTCGAAACTACGCTACCGACCGCTATTCCTGTCCCGGCTCCCCTATACAGGATATAGCCCACCTTATCCTTTCCTGCCCTTTTTATAAAAACGAACGAAAAGCCCTACAGGAAGCCCTAGCGGGCCCACCGTTATCTCTGCCGCTTTTATTCGGTACTAAAAGAGGGATACAGGCCTTATAGGCCTATCTTTTAGCCACTAAAATAGCCTCGGCAGAGTTGTGTAGGGCGTAAACCTCGGATCCTGCGGTCTAGTTTTCTGTTTTGGTTTTTTATCTGTTTTTCGGTATATTAGGCAGACTGTTACGGAGGATTTCCTTTATTTAGTACTACTCCACTCCTTACTAAAGTTTATTCTAGCCTTTAGCCTTTAGCCTATAGGATAAAAGGCGCCGTGCTATAGCTTTAGGGCTGTATGCGCGAAATGAATTAAAAAAAAAAAAAGAAAAAAAAGCTATTATAATCCTTTTACGTGGAGAAGATCGCGGTTAAATACTATATAGATATACTCTACCGAAAACTATTAAAGGTCCCGTTATTAACGATAAAGCCGCTAATACCCCGCGACGGTATACGCGCAATAATTCCTAAGGTCTACTAGTACTAGGGTATAATCGGTTTTATCCTATATACTGCTATCGTAATAAGACCCGATATCGTGCTCGCCTATTTAAAGCTTTCCTAATATAACGTTAACCCCTCCTCTAACCACCTTAAAAGGGCTTAATAAGTGCTGCTATTCTTATACTATATAAGGCACCACTACCTGGAATTCGGTGGGGATAGACTCTTCCTAACCGTAAGCGACGCGTCCTGTAGGGATAATCTATACTATAAGAGCTTATAAGGATATACGATAAAGCTTTTCGGCGGTAGTATTAACTAGAAGGCGGGTAAGTAACCGACGGTTACGATATCGTTAATAGAGTCGGAACTACTCGCTCTTATAGAGGCCGCTAAGGAGACGTTATTCGTTAGTCGGATATTAAGGGATCTAAAGCTTTAGTTAGATTAATAGTAACTATAGCTATACTACGATAATTAGCAGACTATTAACCTTATTAATAAGAAGGCATAACGCCTACGAATAAGGCTACGGCACGTCGATATTTATAACCAGTAGGCACGTTAGTTGGTATAGCAGGGCCTCTTTAAGGTTACGTACATTAATATAAAGAAGATAATCGCGGACGGCTTAACGAAGGCACTACCGGAGGCAGGGATTAAAAGACTATAGTAATAGCTTAATTTAACGGATTAAAAGGACCGTATCGAGTAGTCTAAATAGCTATATAAAGAGATCGAACGCGCTAAAGCTATAGCGACTATGAAGGCCCCTAAGGGCGTAGTAGATCCGATAGATATAGATCCGATTAAGTAGATCCGGCTAATCAGGATTAAGGAACTAATTGAGATAGAATTAAATTAAACGGTTAAATAGGGCGGATTTAGATCCCTTTTACGAGGGCGTTTTCCCTTAACTATTAATTTTACGATAGAATAGTTAAGAGTGTTTAGTTTAAACCAAAGCCTCTAATTAGTTAGTTAACCTAAGAAGACCCACCTTAACTAAGGGGGTGTGTCGTATAGGCACACGGACCACGACATGGTCTATAAGGGATCCCAGGGGAATCCACGCTATAACTAAGGGCTTCGGATATAACAGGGGCGGATACCGGAAAAGACCGGATAGGATCTAAATAACTTAGTACCTATAACAGAGTCTTCACTACCTAAATTAAGGGTATAAGAGACTCTCCTAGATATAACTTAATATAATACACACACACGAGATTTCTGCTCTACTAAGTTAATTATTCAAGTGCCTATTTAACGTGCGACAATACGTGCGTATACCGCTGCCTAGGGGACCGCTTTTAGACGCCAGCGGCTATATATTTTAGCCCCCTCGAGCACCCCGGTAAGTACAAGTCGCTAAGAATATATATACTCTAGAGCGTCACGACTATACTGCCTAGCTATAGTGGTACTTATTAGCGCTCTTAAGGACTAATACAGAAAACAGTAAACTAGCTAAGCTTAATAGGAGTTAAAAGGTCACTCTCTCCTAGGAGCTACCTAAGTCCTTCCCTCTCTAAAGGTATTATACCCTATACTTCTATTAAGTCCCTCTAAGTATATCTAACCCATTTCTAGTATATTATTACTCGTTTCGTAGATATAAATATAGACCTACTCTTATATCGTGTTTAGTAGGATTTCGCTAATAGCGATCTATCGGATACGTTAGAGATTATACTAGCCAAGCGATATACTACTACAAAGAAGGCTAATACTTGTGTTAGGTGCCCCTGCCTAGGAGATAGAGGCCGGGTACACGATAGGACTATAACGGGTTCCTGTATAGATATGACCGGGCGCCCGGCTTAACGTGGCCACGGCTGCCTTAGGCCGATACTACTATACAAGGCCGTAGCCTAGGCTTAGGCGTAGATATCCGTTTACGATATCCGTTTAACTATCCTAGTATTAGCGTAGGAGTATATAGTGCTTATATAGTGCCCCCTCCTTAGTATAAAGAGGGTAGCGATTATTCTAATTCTTTAGGATTACCTACGTTCGGACTAGCCGTGACTATTACTTAATCCACGCCGGTTTCTTTTTAGACTCTCTTACTACTATCTTCTCACTCCTTATAACTACTTATTTAATATAATAATCGCTTTACCTTTCTAAAGGGTATAAGGACCGTTAAGGAGTACTAATAGGTAAACGATATCTTTCTATAAGAATAATAAGACGTATAATATAGTTAGCCCCTCCGACCTTTTACCGAATATCGATAATCCCTTTAGCTAGGGCGCCTCTACGATATAGGCACGATATAACTAAGCCGCGCCCTAAATAAAAATAGACCTTAATCCCTATCCCCCGTCCCCTTAGCGTATAGCACCCCTTATTACCCTTACCCTATCCCGCTTACCCTATTCTTATAAGGGTATCCCCCACGACTAGCTAACTAACGTATAGGTTATGGAACGTATTAAGTGGTTTAAGGTATTAAAGGCGTAAAAGCGTAAACTCGACCGACTTATTGCCCTTAAAACCGCTAAGACTAGTTCCCTGACTTATCCTAACCTTAACGGCCGTGCTATTATACAATAATATATCGCGGAGCCTTATCGCTCCGTTCTAGATACTTAGTCCTTAGTCCCCTTTTCTTTTACTATCTAGGGGTATATTGATACTAATCCCCCCTAAACCTCTATAGGACCTAGGGCTAATTTCTTATAGGCGAAGGTTAACTATATAGTCTCTAAGTAGAATAGCGAGTCGTAGGTAAAATACCGGATATTTATCTAGGAGGTAAAGTAACGGTTTATAATTAACCTTAACGGCCTTCTTAATAACGCCTCGAAGAACTATTATATTATAGCCTCCCTGCTAAACTACCTTAAAGACAGATAGTGATCTTACCTCCGGCACGCCTACGATAATAACTTATCCCGGGTTATCTAGGGGGCCCTAAAAACCTAGTTAGGCGAATAAATCGATAATTACGATACGCGTTTACTTAAGGTCGCCCTATAAATATAAACTAATAACTATTCGGACTAAAAGCCCGGCGAACCCTTTATAAAGTTTATTTAGCGGTAGGAAGCCTTAGAAACGGAACTCCTTAATCGTCTACCGGACTAGTAGTGGATCTAGATAGTCTGTACCCGAGTCCTACCCCTAATCCGGGATTACGTTGTATCCACGTATAAAACCCCGAAAACCTACTTAGAATATAATAAGGAATATAAGAGGGCCGAGTAACTAAAAATTAAGCCCCTAGTAAAGGGATAGCACCCGCCTACCCCCCGTAGTAACCGTGGCCGAGTAACCCTCCCTAGAATACCAGCAATTGTAAACCCGCCTAGAACTACTAAGAATATAGGAGAACTATAGGATTAGGCCAGGCCCTATTATACCCTAATTAAACTTAATATATACTTTAACTATAACTAAAAGGGTTATTATGCTAGTACTTACCCCTCCTCTACTTATACTAATCTAAATAAACTACGTATTTCGCTAATACGCCTAATAGTAGGTCGTGTTATTAACGAGATAGCCTAGGAACTAACCCCGCCTTAAACGGCGACTACTACCACTATACCGGTAAAAGCGCCTACGCCAGTAAAGGCGTATATCTCCCTCCGCTAAGGCAGGGAGTAGGTATAGACCCCGGCTCTCCTGAATAGGGGAGCCGATGTTAACGTTTTAGACTAATCCCTTCTAGGTCCTGACTAGGTCCTCTCTAGACTACCCCTCCCTATATCCTGGATTATAGAGGGATAAAAGAAATCCACCCTTGGTTCCGTTACTCGACTTATTTTCGCGACCGATTAATAGAAATAAAGAAAAGTATAACACGTTAAATTTTATATTATAAACCTAGACCCTAAGGGCTCCCGGATTATCCTAGGGCGACCTTAGCTTATAGCCGTTAATCCTATAGTCGACTAGTAAACCAGTACCTGAAATCAGACATGCATGGCTTAATCTTTGAGACAAGCATATGACTACTAGCAGAATCATCCCTCCTGCACCCCACGTTAGCCGCCCAACTTCTGTTAGTGCGGGCCGCGGCGTACTACTAAAACCCTTAATAGCCGCCCTACTCCTAGGAACCACCCTGGCCTTCGGGCTCGGCGTAAATCGCCATAACACGCCTAAAATCGGCGCGAAGGGTATTATTAGATAGCTAACTCCCCGCTGTACCTAGCAGCACTAGGTATAGCTAGGCGAGCGCGGTACGTAATCCTGTAGCTGCCTTAGAAGGACGCCTATAATACCATCTACTACCCTAGACTACCCCCGGGGAAAATTCTTTTAAACGCTATAACTAGGAAGAAGAAGGCCTAAGCGCCCCCCGCTATAGGGAGCGCCCTAGCCTTAACCCCTTAGCTATAGTAGTAATAATAATAAGCCTCCTAGTAGGCCCTGGACCCTAAGAGCGGAAATAACGTATCCGCCAATAACCCGCCCGTTTGTAACACGAACGGAATAAATAAAAGCTTTGCTAATAGAGCCCGGAAATAACTATAGCAGATAATAAAAGAAGCTATAGCCGCCCTCTGACGTAAGGGGAATAGCGTTAATATCCTAATATAGGCTATTAAATAGGGTATAAACCGGGTAAAGGAATTACCCGGAGCCGATCTAGACCTCGTAGTATAACTGGGGAACGAGTTTATTAATTTAATTAAGATAAGGGGCCCGGCCTTTATAGCCGGCGACGCTACCCTACCTAACCGGGCTACTCCGTAGCCTAGTAACCTATTACCTATAGTCGGGCAGAAAAAAAAGCCTAGTAAGTCTACTAGAACCCCCTCCGGCGCTATCCCGCCCGGAGAAGTAATATAGGACCCCCGGAAAAAGGATAAGCTACCCCCCCCCCCCCTACCCCGGAATAATAGGATTAGACTGTTATCACGAAGAATAACGCGGATTACTAGTATAACCGCGACGCGCTTTAAGTAAGGCTATCGTAGTCGCTAGGGGAAGCCCGCGGGACGTAGGGCTTCTTCGCCCCGGGTATTTAATACGCCTCGGAACCCTACCGGGTACCGTGCCTTAGAGGTGCTATAGTATATGCTATAGCACCCACGGGGTATACTATAAAAGCCGTGGCGTATACTAGGGTATCCGGAGGATTATATATATAGACACCGAGGATCCCACGGGGATTACCCGTGGGTATATTAGTCCTAGGGGCGCGCCCCCTTTCTAACTTAGAGAAAACATCTTGTTTTACTACCCTTTACGGCACCCTAAGGTTACCCCTTTAAAAAAGCCTGGCTCCTAGGTTTAAGAGTACTGGCTGGCCAGATATATGCCTAGTCATGGCATATTAAAAGGTAGTCCCAAAGAATCAGACTATCTGCCGATCCCGTTAATCGATATACCGGCGAAGCAATATCCGTAAGTCTCTTGGCAGCGAGGCTACTGCTTATAGGGATATACAACGAATACTTCGTTAGATAATAAACGATAATAAGGATCGCGTTACGTTTCCTGCCCCTATCGTGGATAGGCGGTAGTCCTGTGATAAAGTTAATCGAAATCTCCGTGAAAGGACGATCTGGGATAGCTACTTATAGGGGATGCCCTTATAAGGACAGGGTGGGCGGGATAGTCGGGATAGGGCAGGGGTAACGGGGGGTGCTACGCGCTAAGGGGACCGGGGGTAAGGATTAAGGTCTATCTCCATCTACGGCACTCCTTAGTTACGTCGTGCCTGTGTTATAGGGGCGTCTAGGTCTAAGGGATTATCGATATACAGTAAAAGGTCGGAGGGGCTAACCACGTTATAGGTCTTATTATTCTTATAGGAAAATATCGGTTTTCCTGTTAATACTCCTTAACGGGCCTTATACCCTTTAGAAAGGCAGAGCGATTATTATATTAGATAGGTAGTTATAAGGAGTAAGAAGGTAGTAGCGAGAGGGTCTAAAAAGGGGACATGCATGGATTAAGTAGTAGTTATAGCTAGCCCGAACGTAGGTAGTCCTAAAGAATTAGAATAATCGCTGCCCTTCTTATACTAAGAAAGGGGTACCTTATAAACACTATATACTCCTAGGCTAACGCTAGTATAGTTAAACGGATATCGTAAACGGATATCTATGCCTAAGCCTAGGCCACGGCCCTATATAATGGTATCGGCCTAGGGTAGCCGTGGCTATGTTAAGACAGGAGCCCGGTCTTATCCACACGGGAACCCGTTATATACCCGGCCTCTACCTCCTAGGCAGGGGCACCTAATAGAAAAGGGGTAGATGTATTTAGAATGGCGGCACTTATTCCGACTGGGGCACTTGTTTATTCTGACTGGGGTACTATTATTAGCAGCCGGCGCTAGCCGCTAACGGTCGCGATCCTTCCCTGTACGGTAGGTTCAATCTGTTCGTGATTATCCATCTAATTACTATATAACCACGATATCGTCTTTTTTATCTTCCTAATTATCTATCTTCAATGCCTAACAACGTTAATATACCTAACCGGCAAATCCCCTGGCCAGCCAGTACTATAGGACCTAGAAGGATCTAGGATTTAATATACTCTATCCGGGCACGACTCTAGCTAGCCAGCACTATCGGACCTAGGGAACCCAGGATTTAAGGGGTAACCTTTACTATAGTAAATAAGGTATAATAAAGATATCTTCGTCTAACTAAGGGGCGAAGCCCCGAACTAACATATCTACGGGGGAATCCTGGGGATAGTTCGGCTCGGTAACCGTGGACCCTGGTTCTAATAGTAAACTGCTATAGAATACGGCTTTAACGGTGGACCGCCGTGGAACACGGTTCTAATAATAGACCGCCGTAAAACACGGTTCTAATAGTAGACCGCCGTGGAACACGGTTCTAATAGTAGACCGCTGTGGAATAAGGTTCCCGTACCTTATCAAGTATCTATAGGGCGCCGGGGCGTATTATATACCCCGGGCTATAAAGCCCTATATCCTATAGGCTTCCCCGCTATACGGCCGTAGAATATAGTATATCCTACTTAGGACACGGACTTATAGTAGATATCCCAATAATAAAGTTAGAGGAGAATAAAGGAAAATTGCTTCGTGTTAGTAAGGCGCGGCGCCCTAGCAGCGACCGGTATTAATACTACTTATAGCAGCGTTACCTATAACCGAATAGAGTACGAAAAGTAATAAAAACTACCGCCGTTATCTATAGCGGTAGGACGGCGATAAGGCTATCGACTACCTCCTGTAGTTCCGGACGGGCAGGTAAGAGTATGTAGAAAGAAAAAGAAAATATACGGGACTATAATAGGGGAAACCGAAGAATAAAGAATAAAAGAAAATAAACTATACCGTAAAGACCCCGGCGTATCTAGCGCGAATTCTATATATCTCCGGCTTATTTTATTATATCCACCGCGTCTAAGTCGTTGTCTATATCTATAGGTACCGAGTAAGGTAGGCCGAGGTTAGGTATATCGATACCGAAAATAATAATAGCGCCCTTTAGCGATAGTACTTCCCGCTATTCTATTAGTTTATTAACGGAGATATCGTACGCCGCGAGAAAACCGTGTTCTTTATACTAGTTAAAGTATTAGTAGAGGACGGCGTAATACTTTACGATATTTTTAGCTAGTTTACGGTTATCGACTAGGTGGTCTACGAGCCTTTTACGGCGATCGGCGGATAAGTCGGTACTATTATAATTTATAGGGGCGAGTTAGATAAATACCCGAAGGCGTTATAGCTTTATAAGGAGTTACTAATTAGCTATACTCTAAGTAGGATCCTTAAAGACGTAGTCCTTAATCTACTATTTAGCGAAACCGGCTATTACCGCCGGTATACTAACAGCGTAGCCCCGTTATCCTAGTAGGGCAATCTTCTAGCCACTATTAAGGTTTAGATCCTATAACTATAACCGCACGGTATTAATAAGGACTCGGGGGGCGGTATTACGAGTAAGGTTTTATTAGACCTTAAGTTTGCCGGACGCAGTAGCGACGCGTTTAGGAGCTAGGGCGCCGCCGTTATCCTCCGCCTTACGTTTAGTATAGGCGGAATTAGATCCTACAGCGATACTTTAACGAATTATTACGTAGACGACGGCTTAGACTAAGCGTTATAGCGTTCGCGTATAAAGAATAGGTGGATATCGCTAGCGTGGCGATTAGCGTTATCGGCGGCTACTGCTATAAGGCGAAGGAATTCCCGCTTATCGATATCCCCTTTATTAAAGGACACGATATTATAGAAGATAGTAAAGTATTTAGTCGTATACTCCTTTAGTTCCTTTAAAAGCTTGGCGGCGAATATAGTATCGGTGTAGGGGGACGAATCCGGGGCGTTACTAGTAATAAGGTTAACTATCTCTATTATTAGCGGAGCGGGCGGCGGAGTAGTAGTAGCGTTAAAGGTATTATAGTAGGCGATAGCTTCCACGGGGGCGGTAAACGTTACTTATATTTACGTGCTTAGGGGTATTAGGGAGCCGTTAGTAGTGATATAGGCTAAACGGCGATAGCGCTAGACGGGCGTTTAGGGGGCGGTATTAGCGAATTACCCGGAGGCGTTTTAGCGGGACGCTAATAGGATAATATACTTATTAAATCTTTAGTTAGGTCGCGCCTAACCGGCGACCTCGGCGTTAGCGGCGATTAACTAACACGGCTAGAGATACCGGTATACTAGTGCACGCGCGGTTTCCTTAGTAATTAGCCGGGAGATATAGGGGTAAGATAGTAGCACGTAAATCGTTTATTCCAGCCTATAGGTCCGCGGGTTATTATAATCTAGTTAGATAACCTCGGTACGTATTTACTTAATTTAAGTAGGGTTATCCTAGCGCTACTAGTTAAACTTATTACCGATAGTAGGGAGCGTATTAATAAGCTTCTCCTCGCCCCCGTATAGTTATAGGGATTAGAAGTACCCGTTAACGCCGAGGTTTATACTACGGCGTCGACCGCGGACTACGCTCTCGAACCGCTCCTAGTAAATATTATCCTTAGACTTTTAGTTACTGGTTAGTTCTAGCGCGGCGAACTATATCGCGTTTAGTAAGGATAATATAGCGTTACGGAGATACGGCGGCTTACTACTAAAACTAATTATAGAGTAGGGATCGTTATAATATAAATATTATAAAAGAAGATATAGTGAATTATAGGAAAAGCAATATAATACGAAAACTTAGGGAGGTTATAGTAATACGGCGGTTATAGAAATCTTATAAGCGTGTTTAAGTATTATTTTTGCGTTTACGTAGAGCGCTATCGTAATTACGGCGGAGAGATTAGATAGTTTTAGTTATAAGTATAGTATTTCTAGCCCTTCCTTCTTTATACTCCGGGTAACACGGCTTATTTTATACCTCCTAACCGCTTTATGGGTTACTATAGTGTTCTTTAGATATTTACTACTATTCTTTTAATATCCACTACTATTCAGGATATCTACTACTATTCGGGGTTATCTAGGCGTCGCCTAGAATAGCGGCCTTTAGCGCCTCCGTTTTCTTTAACGTATATCTAATACTATTTATTAATCTAACTACTCTTTTACTAGACTAAGTACTCTATCCGCGGTTATCCACGACTTTATACGGCTCTCCTATAATTACGCGACGGTATAGTACCTGTCCGTATTCTATAGATAGTCTACAAATCTAACGGTTCTAATAGTGGACTACCGTGGAACTATAGATAGTCTATCCACGAACTAATATCCCTAAGTATCTGCCCCGGGCGATATAAGCCGTGCGTCCCGCGGGCGTCCTTTAGCGGCGATAGTGTTTATAATAGATAGGAAAGAAAAGAAAGGGAAGGAGGGAATAAGAAAAAGGGGAAAGGAAGAAGGGAAAAGGAAGAAGGGGAAGGGAAGAAGGGAAAGGAAAGGAGTATGCGTTATAAAATAACGGAGATACGTTAAGGGGAGATAGTAAACCACGATATTCTATTACTTCGCCGGTTCTTCCGCTTAATAGGCCATTTAGCCGTCTAAGGACGTTACGCCATAGAGAATCTAAGTATAATACCACGGCCTTCTACGGTATTATCCGGAAGTCTAAGAGAAACTTAGGGTCCTAGTAGGGAATATCGGATATAGCGGTATACGTGCTATAGCCCGTAGACGGGGGGTGGCCTTAGCATCGGTTATAGTTAAAGGCGAGTCTACTATAAGGAGGATAAGCTAAGGGAATATCGGATAAATCTAATAAAGACTAATAGAATAAGGGGAAGCCCTTCTTCTACTAAGGAGAACTAGCTAAGGGGGCCTTAGGTAGTTTAATAATAAAGTCTATAGCTCGCGATTAAGCTATTTCTCTTATAGCGGAGGCTAGGGTATACCCCTAAGCCTTAGGATATATAGCCTCTCGCACGGATACTGGTTCTACGCTTTTCTTTTTAGGATTACTACGCTATTAGCCTCGGGTATACTCGGCACGCTTAGCCGTTTTGGTTAGCGAGCCCGTGCTAGGAGGAAAACGTTCTCCGCGAAATACGGGTAGAGGGAAGATTACGGTAAGGGGAGGCTAGCTCCCCTTATACTCCGCGGGAAAAGGGGAAAAAAAAGGGGGGGGGAAGGGGAAATTATCGAGTAGCTTAGTACCACGGTAAAAAAAAGAGGGGGATTATTAATGCTACGCTATATACGTTAGCTTGGCAGTACGGTGATTAACGGCACGGAGTGCTATAGTTTCTTAGCTTAGTCACGAGTAGCTTAGTCAGGAGACTGCCGAGGTATATCTTGTCGCACGTCAAAATAGGCACTTGAATAATCAACTTAGTAGAGCAGAAATCTCGTGTGTGTGTATTATATCAAGTTATATCTAGGAGAGTCTCTTATACCCTTAATTTAGGTGGTAAAGACTCTGTTATGGGTACTAAGTCATTTGGATCCTATCCGGTCTTTTCCGGTATCCGCCCCTACTATATCCGAAGCCCTTAGTTATAGCATGGATTCCCCCTGGATCCCCTATAGACCACATTATAGTCTGTGTGCCTATACGATACACCCCCTTAGTTAAAGTGGGTCTTCTTAGGTTAACTAACTAATTAGAGGCTTTGGTTTAAACTAAATACTCTTAACCTTTCTATTATAAAATTAATAGTTAAGGGAAAACGCCCTCGTAAAAGGGATCTAAATCCGCCCTATCTAACCGTTTGATTTAATTCTATCTTAATTAGTTTCTTAATTATAATTAGCCGGATCTGCTTAATCGGATCAATATCTATCGGATCTGCTACGCTCTCGGGGGCCTTTATAGTCGCTACGGCTTTAGCGCGTTCGATCTTTTTGTATAGCCGTTTAGACTACTCGATACGGTCCTTTTAATCCGTTAAGTTGAGCTATTACTATAGTCTTTTAATCCCTGCCTCCGGTAGTGCCTTTATTAAACCGTCCGCGATTATCTCCTTCGTGTTAACGTATATAACCTTAAAAAGGCCCTGCTATACTAACTAACGTGCCTACTAGTTATACATATTAACGTGCCGTAACCTTATTCGTAGGCGTTATACCTTCTTATTAATAAGGTTAATAGTCTACTAATTATTATAGTATAGCTATAGTTACTATTAATCTAACTAAAGCTTTAGGCCCCTTAATATCCGACTAACGAATAACGTCTCCTTAGCGGCCTCTGTAAGAGCGAGTAGTTCTAACTCTATTAACGACGTCGTAACCGTTGGTTACTTACCCGCCTTCTAGTTAATAGTGCCGCCGAAAAGCTTTATGGTATATTCTTATAAGCTCTTACGGTCTAGATTATCCCCGAAGGACGCGTCGCTTACGGTTAGGAAGAGTCTATCCCCACCGAATTCCAGGTAGTAGTGCCTTATATAGTATAAGAATAGCAGCACTTATTAAGCCCTCTTAAGGTAGTCGGAGGAGGGGTTAACATTATATTAGGAAAGCTTCGAATAGGCGGACGCGATATCGGGTCTTATTATAATAGCGGTATATAGAATAGAACCGATTATACCCTAGTATAGGCGGACCTCGGGAATTAATGCGCGTATACTGTTATGTGGTATTAGCGGCTCTATAGTTAATAATAGGACCTTTAATAGTTTTCGGTAAAGGATATCTACGTAGTATTTAACTATAATCTTTTTTATATAGAAGGATTATAATAGCTATAACCTATATATAGCTCTATCCCTTAGAACCTTAATTCCTAGGAACTAACGGATTTCGTCGCCTCCCGATAACCTATAGCTTCGTTTAAGGGCAGCCTCGAGGTTATCGGCGTTAGTCTTACAATCTTTATAGTAGATAAGTCCGATATCGTTAACGTAGAAGAATAGGATTATACTATCGCGGATTATAATATAGGGGTTATTAGGTACGGCCGTGAATTCTATCTTCTATAGCGTACCGCTTAATTCCTTTTACTATAATAATAGTGATACCCTTAAACCGAAAAGGGCTTTTCGTAGTAGTAGTACCTTACCTAGCACTTCGTAGCCTTACGGTATCTTTATAAATACTTCCTCTTTAAGGCTAGCGTAGCGGCGTAGTTATCTTTAGTCTCTAACCGTTTATATTAATCCCCTCGTACTACGAGGCGTGCCTTATACTTAAGGAGGGTGCCCTCCTTATTAAATTTATAGGTGTATACCTATCTATAGGTAAGAACTTATTACTTATTAGCCTAATCACCACCTACCTCCTACTAATAGCCTATTTATCGGTGCCCCTTAAGGTATTCCCCCTCGGCCTATAACTACCGCTCCCGTAACAGGTAAAGGCGTATATCATAGTAATACTTTAATAAAAGCAGGAGATCCTTACGGGCTATATACGATAACGGCTAGGAGGTTATTACGACGACTTCCGGTCCTCTATAGTATAGCGGACGATAGGGGACTAGCGTCGGAGTTTTAGTTTAAAATAAGAAGAGGATGTTAACTAAAGAGTAGTAACTATCGTTCGTAGTGTCTAGTCGTAGTTACGTCGTAAAGACTAGGCGTCTTCTTTATAAGGTAGAGTCGAGCGTAGACTAATAGTCTAGGTGAAGACTTAGATTAATCGATGTCTTATTCTCTAGTAGAAGTAAGACCTAGGATATTCTGGTTTATATAGTGATAATACCTCCTTACCCGTAATGACTGTTCCTTACGTGGTCGCTATACCTAGGTGATTCTGTCGTGACCGATCACTTATTAGTTATTTCGTCGGAGTGATCGACCCCGGTCCGTCCCGGACGGTATACTAAGTACCTCTGTACCTGGTGATACGTGACTTAGCACGTGACTCCTAAGTCACCCTATACTATCCCCTATCTAGGGCCGTCCCGTGGGATATATACTAGTATACCTATAGGGTTAGTCTATATTAGGCGGCCGGCCGTAATATTAGTTCCCTCCTTTTAAGCGCTATCCTAGCGGTCGTATAAATAGGTTATTTTTCCCTAGTTAGTATTCCTTAGGTTTTCTTCTTTTTTATTACTAACTATTATATCCGACCGTGTCTAGAAGTCGTCTTGTCCTAAATCTTATTCCGCCGAAAACCAATTAACCGTTTCTGCCCTTATCGCTAATTAAGGCTACGAGGTTATCCCCTATACCCGTTATGCCTCTAAGAACGTACCGTGCTTCGTTCTGGACAATATCGCTCGCTGTTACGCGTGTTTCCGCTTAGGTCGTTCTTATAACAGTGCTAGAATCCTAATATCTTCTGGTACGCTCCTGCCCTCGCCTTCCCGCTTAGCCTTTATTTGCTTACCCCCTCGCCTTCCTAGCGGGTCGTATAAACGAAGAGCTGAAGCGCCTCGAATAAGAGGAGGAACGGACCGAGGAGATACTCCACGAGGCGCTCGCCCGCTTATCCCGCCTTCGCCGAACTCGTCGCCTGCTACGGAAGAAGGGGGTGGAAATAGTTCGTAAGGACCTTACCGATATAGAGGAGCTCGAGAAGGTGGAGAAGGAGGAAAAAGAGGCCTATCGGGCCGAGTTAGAGGCGGTAGCCACTATATAAGCTGCCGGTGCTATTAATATAATTAATTAGAATCAGGTAATAGCGCAGGATATAGGTGAATTCTCGGATATTAATTTTATATAGACCGCGGCGTCTGGTTCTAGGTCCTGATAGTGTTCTGTCGGTACTGCTTTAGGAGTTGCTTATAATTAATTAGGTTATCTTTTAGTTCCTATATATTATCGCCGTGATCGTAGTTTTTCTATTTTATAAAATATTCGGTGCCGTCTAGTATCTCTTAGTAGTTAAGGATTTATTCTGCTTTATATATATCGCTAGTATCGACCACGATCGTGTCTTATATTATTTTTACGTTTTTCGGTGCTAGTTTAAGTAGTGAAATATAGAAATTATTATATATCCTTATTATCGGAGGTAGTGATAGAATGTAGTTCGTATCTGACTTTTTCTCTAGGATTTTAAATAGTCCTAATTTTTTGAAATCTAATTTATCGCTTAGTCGTTGTGTTCTGATGTTTTTGCGGATAAGGTAGACGCGGTCCCCCCTTAAAAGGGTTAGTCCCTTAATCCTTGATTAATTTACGTACCTACTTATTCGTATTCTAACTATCTCTAGGTCGGTTCGTAGTTCTTCGTGTAGTTTTTTTATGCTTTTAACTGTTTTTATCGCTCTTAGTGCGTCTAGTCCTTCTAAAGGTTTTCTAAATACTATTAGTATATATCCGTAATTTGCTTCGAATAGTGTTTTCTTTATTAACTTGTTTAACGAGCTATTATATGCAAACTATATAAGTGGCAGGCATTACACCTAATTATCTTATTCGTACCCTACGTAGTATCGTAGGTACTATTCTAGGACTTGGTTTATGATTTCGGTTTGTCTGTCCGTTATAGGGTGAAACGCTGTCGAATACTTATGTTTTGTTCCTAGCTGGCTTATGACTGCTTTCCAGAAGTTACTAGTAAAGAGCTTGTCTCTGTCCGTGATGATTTCGTTTAGTACGCCGTGATCCCTAATTAGGCGGTCGATAAAGATACTTACTAGTTCTTCTGCTATAGTGTTTTTAATATATAGAATATAAAGAGTGTATTTCGTGAATCGGTCGACGATCACGAATATACTATCGTAAGCGGTTCCTATTACTAGATCTTTGGATACTAGAAATCCTATCACGAAGTCTATTATAATCGATTTCTATAGTCCGTCTACTACTAGTAGTGGCTTTAGTAGTCCGTAAGGTTTATATCGGCTGCTCTTTGCTCTCTGGTAAATATCGTAGTTACGAATAAAGTCCCTGACTCGTTCTTTAGTTCCTGTGTAGCCGTATTATTAGCGTAATCGGTGGTATGTTTTGTAAATTCCTTGATATCCGTGTATCAGCGAGGCGTATGCTTCTTCAAATATAGTGTCGGTTATCCGATTAATGCTATTTACCTCTCTATCCTTCAGAGTAAGAGCTTCTCCTTCCTATTAGAGTATAGCTTATAGTTTAGGTGATTCGTCAGGTGTCCCTAGTCGGCTGAGTGCGTCTGCGCGACTGTTTTCGCTCTTTTTTATATACTAAATATGGAAATTGAACTCGGCTAGGAATTCTGCCTATCGGATCTGTCGTTTATTAAGAACCTTAGTAGTGGTGAATTACGCGAGGTTCTTATAATCCGTGTAGACCTGTACCGGGTGTCTTATCCCTGACAGATACGGTCTTTATTCTTTAAAAGCTTCGATAATAGCTATTAGCTCTTTATCGTGGATCTAATAGTTAAGTTCTGGTCCACTAAGTTTCTTAGATATAAAGGCTATAGGGTATAGTCTTCCTTCTACGTCGCGCTATCCGAGTTATACTCCTAGAGCCTAGTCGGATACGTCTATTTCGAGTTCGTATTCTTTATCGGGGTCTAGTATTGCTAAGATAGGTTCGCTGGTGACCCTTCCTTTAAGAGCTTAGAATACTTCTTCCTTTCTTTCGTTCTATTCGAAGTCGAGTCCCTTTTTAGTTACTTTAGTTAAGGGGATAGTAATCTTACTATAGTCCTTAATAAATCGTTAATAGTAGTTTATAAGTCCGAGAAAGGACTAAATATCGCGAATATTCTAGGGTTATAGCTACTTAGAGACGTATTAGACTTTCGCCTTATCTATACAGATCTTATTAGGTCGTATCGTATAACCTAAAAAGTTAACTTCTTACGTGTAGAATTGAACTTTCTCTGGTTCGACTAATAGGTCGGCGTCTTATAGGAGTTATAGGATCGTGTAAACGTGTTATCGGTATTCTTTAAGTGTTTTAGAGAAGATTAGGATATTATCCAGGTATACTATAACGAAGTAGTCTAGATACTTCCTTAGGATATCGTTAATAAGTGTTTAGAATAATACCGGCGTATTTATTAGTCTAAAAGGTATAACGAGGTACTCGAAATATCGTCGCTTCGTCTAAAACGCTATCTTCTACTCTTCTCCTTCCTTAATCCTGATTAAGTTATAGACTCCTTTTAAGTCAAGTACCGTGAACTATTACGCTCTAACTAGCTAATCTTGTATTTCTAAGATAAGAGGTAGTAGGTAGCGGTTCTTAATAGTTATATCGTTAAGTTATTAATAATTAATATATAGTCGTAGTTTACTATTCTTCTTTAGTATAAATAGGATCGGGTATCCTGCTAGTGACTATAATGCTCTGATATAGCCTTTTACTAGTATCTCTTCGAGATATTCTTCTAAGGTATCTGATTCTTTCTGGTTTAGCCCGTAAATTAGAAAGAATTTTAGGTGTGTCCTTTCCTTTAGGGGTATCTTATGATTATAGTGCCGGTGTTTCGGTAATCCGGTCTCTAGATTTTCGGTAAATAGCTTTCTGTATTTACGGTATTCTAGTAATACCTTAGCGAGTCTATTATAATCGCTTATTACTAGTCCTTTTTCTGCTTAGACGATCTAGTAGATTCCTTTAATAATATTGGTCGCGTGTTGGTGGTTATGCCGTCGCTACTGTCTTGAAGTCTTTCGTACTTCCTTCGCCTTAGTCCCTGACTTCTGGCGGCTGTCTGAGTCTCCCTAAGGCTCCTTCGTCGGTAAGTCTTTTTGCTGTTTTTAACGGATATCGGGATCGGGTAAGGTTTCCTTCGTGGTCTCCTACTTACTCTCTAATCTCCACCGGAGCTAGCTAAGCTTCTAGTCTATATCGGGATTCTATTCGTTAAACCATAGTTCGCTAAGGATAATATCCTTATAACCTATATCGTATATATCGAACTTTATTATTCTAGTCTTATTCTGGATTTTAACCTAAAGGTATATAGTCTCCTAGTCGATAATAACTTCTTCGTAGGACTAGTTCTTTCCCGTATACGGAGTAATCTTATATCCTCTTCTAGGTGTTTTCTAACCTAGGGAATAGAGAACTTTCTTATAGCTACTAGTAAGATAAAGTTTCCTACTACGCCTATATCTAATAGTGCGTTTATCTTATATTTATCGAGTCGTATTCTAATATAATAGTGCCCTATACTACTACGTGTTATAGAGTATATCTATCGAGTGCCTTTTATATACTCCTAGCGATAGTATACTCCTAGTTTTTTACCTGTTTAGCTCGGTGTTTAAGGGATATTTCCTTATCCACGAACCCGTACTGGATTAAAAGTTATTCTATCCGTCGTAGGCGTTCGTCGAGGGCCTAGAAGCGTGATTCCTAAGCTTCTTAGTCTTGTCCTAGTTATCGGATTTTCTTAGAAGCGTGTGTTACGTAGTTAGTGGTATCGTGTTCGTTTAACCGGTGCTTATAGTAATTATACCTAGGTAGTTAATCGTCCGATCCTTATAGGCTCGCTACCTAGTCGGTAAGAGTGTCTTAGTCCTTCTAAGCATAGTAAGGTCGCTAACGTGCAGCTCGTTACTATCCCCCGCTAGTGTTTATCGGTACTATACGGTAGGCTTTGCTAAGGTCCGGCTTAGTGAAACGGACTTAGTGGGTTTATCCTAGTAGTTCTTCCGCGAGCTAGTCAAGTATCCGTAGCTGGATAGCTTCCTTCTCGACTAGGTCGGCTATCTTTATAGGTTAATACTGGAAGTTCGTGTTATTATCCGGGATTCCGTCGGACTCTGTTTCCTAATCTTACTCTTCGAGCTTAGCGATTCTTTTTCGGGCACGATCTTCTCCCTCCTGGATTTCTAAGATCTGCTTTTATCTCTTAGCTTCTTCTTTCGTCTATCCGTATTTTTCGAGGATCTCTGCGATAGTTTATAAAGCTAGTTTATCCTTATCCTAGTCGGGGATCTTAAGGCTATAGTTATTATCGTACTCGTTACTAGATACTATAGCGAGTATCTTCTAGGGTCTCTTAGGGTAATACCTAGCTCCGTCTTTCCCTGATTAGTATACTAGATAATAGTTATCGTAGCAGGTTACCTAATAGAGGTTAATATATAGTATTTCGTCCTTATAAATTTCCAGGTGTCTAATAGCGTTAATTTCCTTCTAGGGTCTTTCTTTCTCGATCGTATTTGCTTATCGTTACGGTCGTTCTTTCTTAGGCTTATAATAGTCGCGTACGTAGTAACCTGGCTTATCGTAGTTATAACACTTAACTTTCGTTATATCCCTTTTACCCTGCTTATCGCTCTATCGGTTAATATTATTAAGCTCTATAGGTCTATTATAGTATCTATATAAGGTGTTTCCAAACTAGTATAGGTGTGATTATTTCTTCTTCGAATTAGCCGTGTAGAACGGAACGCTTATTTAATGCTTCTTTTAACGGCGTTATTTATAGTTCCGGTTATTAATACGAATTACTATCACGGTGTATTCGCTAAACGTCTTAGGTTAGTCTAATCGGTATAGTTTATCCTTTACTTTTTCCTTAAGTCCTTAGTAGTACTAATCTATAAGGGGCTTATCCGGGTAGCTAAGCTTTAATAAGATTTACTAGAATCTTGTAGTATAGTCCGTAGCTAACTTAGTCTGATATAGCTAGCTTAGTTATTTAGCCGTCACTCGTTCTTTATCGGGCTAGCCGAAGATAGCGTTAAGTCTCTTAACGAATACGTCGAAGTTCTTAAAGATTACCGTGGTCCCGGGCTTCCTTAGGATCTCTGTTCCTATATTCTCTAAGTAGTCTTTATGGATAGACTTAAACTATTCGTGCGTATCTCCTATAAGGAGCGCCGCGGTATAGAGTACCTTAGTTTCTTCTGTACGGATACTATCCTAGTAGAATAGGAGATAGCCTCTAAGCTAAGTAATAAAGCTCTAGAGCTATCCTCGAGTCCCGTCGTACTTAGGGGGTGTAGGGTATCTATACTTAGCCCCGATTCCAGGATAGTTTAGCTAAGCTCTTAGGGTCGTATTCTCCCCCTAAAGCTAGGTAATTATATCGCGAATCTGCTAAAGGTCGTTGCTTCCTTTAGTGGTAGTGGTAGGCGTCGCGGTGCTTATAGCGTTCGTGGTACGGTTATTATTCGATATATTAGAAGAGTGGTTACTAGCTACTTTGTCGTCTTGTTGAGGTTGTTCTGGTCCTTCCTCTTTGTCGGAGGAACTGGATTCTTTAGACGATGATTCTTCTTCAGATAAAGTGACTTCTTCTTCCTTAGGCGAAGTAGCTTCTGCTTCGGGCGTACTGCTTATTAGCTATTAAGGTTAGCTTACCGAATAGGATCGATTAAAATATTACGACGGCTTCTGGTCCTCTATAGTATAGCGGACGATAGGGGATTAGTGTCGGGGTTTTAGTTTAAAATAAGAAGAGGATGTTAACTAAAGAGCAGTAACTATTATTTATAGTGTTTAGTCGTAGTTACGTCGTAAAGACTAGGCGTTTTCTTTATAAGGTAGAGTTAGGCGTAGACTAATAGTCTAGGTGAAGACTTAGATTAATCGATGTCTTATTCTCTAGTAGAAGTAAGACCTAGGATATTCTGGTTTATATAGTGATAATGCCTCCTTACCCGTAGTGACTGTTCCTTACGTGGTCGCTATGCCTAGGTGATTCTGTCGTGACCGATCACTTATTAGTCACTTTGTCGGAGTGATCGACCCCGGTCCGTCCCGGACAGTATACTAAGTACCTCCGTACCTGGTGATACGTGACTTGGCACGTGACTCCCAAGTCACCCTATGCTATCCCCCGTCTAGGGCCGTCCCGTGGGATATATACTAGTGTACCTATAGGGTTGGTCTATATTAGGCGGCCGGCCGTAACAGAGGTATTACAGGGAGTAGAATCTATAGCACCGATATCGCCGTCGTTAATAGCTTACTTCCTCGCGCGTATAGGGTTATAAGTCCTTTTAGCGTTAAAGAACGCCTTCTAGGCATTATCGTTCTAGACCTTCTCGGTTATATATAGACTTACGATAATTCTATAGATAGGCGCGCGGCTAACGGGCGTGCGGCTAATAGGCACCCTCTAAGGGTATCCGTGGCTACCCGTTTATAGTTATCGTCTCCTTCTACCTTAACGCCCCTAACCACCGCTAATACTATAAGGAACGCGCGCGCAGGGTCTTCCGGGGATATTAGGGGCGTAGGAAACGGTTTAAACCTTGTAGCGGTAAACCGCAAAGTATCCGTAGTAATAGTAATAGCCTCTCCCGTAATAATAGCGGTAGTATAGTCTTTTCTTATAATAATAGCAGTATCCATAGTAATAACGGTGCCCGTAATAATAACGGTGCCCGTAATAATAGCGGTGCCCGTAATAATAGCGGTGCCCGTAATAATAGCGGTATGGTCTATAATAATAATAGTAGCCTCTCTTATAATAATAACGACGGCCTCGTCTTTACCCGTAGTAATAGCGGTAGTATTAGAGTTATAAGGTTCTAAATCTATAGCCTAGATATTAGGCTATAGATTTAGAACCTTATCTATAATAATAGCAGTAGCCTCTCTTATAGTAATAGCGATAGCCTCGCCTTTATCTGTAGTAATAGCGGTAGCGTCGCCTTTACCCATAGTAATAGCGGTGGCGTTAGAGTCTTCTAACTTAAGATCTAATACGTTTACGGCTATGCCCATTAATAGTAGCCTATTCGCGGTCTTATTAGATTAGGTCATAAGGATAGATTATAGGCGTTCCCTGATTTCCTTAGCGGAAGCTATAGCTTATAGTGTCTTAATCCTGCCGTTAAATATCTCGTCTTCGTTAAAGACTACGTCTCTCGTAGTAATAATATCCGTTAGGTATAGTAGCTAAATACGGAAGCTATGCAAGGATTAGTATCCGATATAATAACCGATCTATACCTTCGGTTCTAGCCTTTATAGGCGGTTCCTTTTAGCTTAGGTATCACGCGTTTTTATAAAGGCTTTATAGCCGTAAGCTCGTAGGTGCGTAAGGTTAGGTTAACAGCCGCGTAGACCTTCTTCTAGCGTTCGCTAGTCGTTAATACATCGTGGCGTCCTGTTATATAGATATATAGTAGTCTTAAGGATCTTAGGCTACATAGATAAAGGTAGATTATCCCTAATCCTTATAGCCCTCGCCCTCCTTTTAATAATACCTCTAATCCGTTCTATAACGCTATTCTAATCCTATAAATATAGTGCCGATAGCTAACCTTCTACCCCCTTAGTAGCGAGGAAAGCAACGACTTCTAGGTGCTAAAATATCTTAGAATCGGCCCGTAGGACGCGTGGCTTAGCGTCGAATTAGGTCTTAAGCAGGGTAAAAACGTCTTTTAACGCGTGCAGGATAAAGTCTTAGTCATTTTTTATAGGTAGTAATCCTGTATATAACCTATGTATATATCTATAACGAATATAATAGACTTATATAGGCCGCCCGTTCACGACTCCGCCTTTTCTAGATTATAAGAATTAATAGCCAGGGCCTCTCCGGGCTTTAATAGGTAAAGGGATAGTATTTACCGGACCTACGTAGGTATTTACGATTACCTATACACGTTATAGTCGGCGGTACGCGGTCCTTTTATTCTTACCCCCTAAATAGCGTTAACGATCCTTATAAGGGTATTGGTACCGTAATGGCCAAGGCGTTTATGCCACCGCTACGCTATAGTCTTCTACAGTTACCGCGATTATCGTCATCTTCTATACGGGTTATCGCGGGGGTGCCTTACCGAGACCGCAAACGCGGTAATAGCCGTAGCTTCCGCGCGCTTAATTATATACTAGCCGTGGATATCTAGTAGCTTATAGATAGGCCGGTTATCGGCGGAGCTAATAATACCATTATTTATAGTATCCTAGCGGTAACCTTATAGCCGTAGCTAGCGTTCTAAGACGATATTAGTAATGAATTCCTTATAGTATACGATATCACGGAGGTATAGTAGCCTCTTTATGCCTAATAGGGATTATATACATAGCTTAATATCTCCGTATCAGAGGATAAAAGCCTTATAAGTACTTACCTAAAAGGATAAAGATAAAGTATCCGTGGGTGGTTTAACGGCCGTAAAACGGCCTTAATTATTAAAGATATAGATTAACGATCCTAAGTCTAGGATCGTATAGTATAATAGCGCTCTGGCTTAGTTAATAGAAAGGGATACCCCCTATTCTTATTATAATCTTAATAGTGTTATCGTACGATAACGGCGCGCTACCCCCTAGGTTAGGTAGGCGCCTAGTCTCCCCGTCGCGGTAACGGATAGGTCTTTTAAAGCTATACTTACGGGCGGCCTAGTAACCCCCCGATTTTATTATATAGTAGTTATAATAGGCGTAGTATTATAGAGTTAATCTTCCTAGACTTCCTCTATCTTTTTAGCGGTAATAGCCCCTAAGACTTCCCGCCTTTTCTATATTGCGGTATCCACACGGCTTTTAAAACTATAATTACGTATCTTCTTTTCTGTAACCTTCGTAATATCTTCACGGCCACGCTAGGTATAAGGGCGTATATCCGGCCTTATATCCTAATAAGCGGGCGTGGTATAGGGGTTCTTATATATCTTATAAGGCCTCCTTATTACGGGAGGGATAGCCTTTACGGATATATTACTATAAGGACGCTTCTTATTATTATCGTTATTAGTAATATCCTTAGTATCAGGGAGGTTCTTAAAGGTATTAAAGGTGCCTCTCCTAACTCTAGGCTTTATAGCGGTGGATTATAGGCTCTTTATATTACTAAGAACCGCCTTTAGAGCCTTTATAAAGTTATTAATCGTTAGCTCGTTTTCTATAATCTTATTATAGTTATTTACTAGGTAGTTATTACTCTATTCTGGGTAATAGGTCTAATAGCTTTTCACGCGTCCTCTACCTAATAGTCCGCGCTTAATAGCTTTAAAACGCCTATATACTTATAGTATATTATCGCTATTTTCTAGCTTATTATTACGGCTAACGGGCCTAATATATACTAACACGAAGGATACACTGGTATATAACGTACTAGAATGGTTGACGTACTAGGACGTATCCAGAAGATAACTTAGGAAGAGGGATTACGTGCTCCGGCACGTGACCCCGCTGGGAAGGATATATTAGCACCACTAATAAGTGTAGGCTAGGGCGCTATAGGGGCTACCTGGGTGGGTAACCTACTTCACGAATGTTCACTAACGGAGAAGTAAATAATAAGTGAATACCTAGTGAACGTTACAGGGTTATTCACCAGGGACCTAGTGAATAATAAGCTATATATACCAGAGTATTCTAGGTCTTACTTCTAGTAATGAATAAGATATCGATTAATCTAAGTCTTCACCTAGACTACTATTCTACGCGTAAACCTACCTTATAAAGAAGACGCCTAGTCTTTATAACGTAACTACGACTAGACTACTACGAACGATAGTTACTACTCCTTAGTTAATATTCTCTTCTTATTTTAAACTAAAACCTCGATGCTAGTCCCCTATCGTCCGCTATACTATAGAGGACCGGAAGCCGTCGTAATATTTTAATCGATCCTATTCGGTAAGTAGACCTTAACACCTAACGAGTAGTACTCTCTCGATAAGAACGATATATCGAATAACGCTAATATTACGGGTAACGCTACCGATAACGCTAGAACGACGGCTACCGCGGCCGCTAACCTAATATAAGCTATACGTAATTAAATTACGTAACTCTATTAAGAGAAGTAGTAACTCCGAGCTTAGATTAAAGCACCACGTCCTAGTAACCTAAGGTATACTTACCCAGAACTACCTAAGTACGATAGAACTTAAGGATAGCTATAAGGCTTCCTAACCTATCTCCGGGGGTATTTCTTATTCTATAGGGATACCCTTAACACGGAGAAGGCGAAAGTTCTCTACGCTATAGCACTCCTTACAGGAGACGCTTATAGATAGTTTAAGTCTATCTATAAGGACTATCTAAAGCACCTTAATAATCCTACCGAGAGGGAGGACGATACTACGGCTATCTTCGGCGACTTTAAGGTCTTCGCTTAGCGACTCGGCGGTATCTTCGGGTAACCCGAGAAGAAAAGAGTCGCTGCCTAATAACTTAAAAAGCTTCGATAGACTAAGTTAGTAGCCGACTATACCGCTAAATTCTAATAGATCGCCTCGAAGCTTAATTATAATAACGAACCCCTTATAGACTAATACTATTATAGACTTAAAGACAAAGTTAAGGACGAACTATATAAGCTTAACCGCCTAGACGATTTTAGTATATTTATAGCTATAGCTATTCGGATCGATAATAGAATAATTTAAATAACGAATAAAGAAACGCTAGAACTCGAATACTATAATATATACTACTTACTATAGGAGGAACTAAGCTAATACTAGTAGGAAGTAGCTATACCCACGCTAATTTAGGAGCACCTTATATAGACACTATAATAGTCCTATAAAGATCGATAATAGTAACCGATAAAATAATAAGTAGGGTAGGAAAGATATAAGTAAAGTTAAATACTATAATTACGATAAAATAGGCTACTTTACGCATAATTACTAATAGCCTAAAAGAGAACGATTATAATAATAGACTAATACGATTAGAAGAGAGAAACCCTAGAAGGAAATTAACGCTATCGGATACCTAGAAATTTATAGGGACGAAACACTATACGCTAACCTCTATTAGATAACCTGCTACGATAACTATTATCTAGTATACTAATTAGAGAAGGACGGAGCTAGATACTACCCTAAGAGACCCTAGAAGATACTCGCTATAGTATCTAGTAATAAGTACGATAACGACTATAGCTTTAAAATCCCCGACTCGGATAATAATAGACTAGCTTTATAAACCACCGTGGAAATTCTTTAGGAACGCGGATAGATAAAGGAAGAAGCTAAAAGATAGGAGTAGATCTTAGAGATCTAGAAGAAATAGGAAGTCTATACGAATACTAGTAGTAGAGGCTTTAGCGCCCTCTAGGAAGTAGGACTTACTCCCGAAGAGAAATACTAACTTAAGAAAGAAGATTATACACGTTATATATAGAAGGAAATCGCTAAACTCGAATAAGATTAGGAAACGGAGTCTAACGGAATTCCGGATAATAACACGAACTTTTAGTATTAACTTATAGAAGCAGCTAACCTAATTAAGGAGAAAACTATCTAGCTACGGATACTCGATTAGCTCGCGGAAGAACCACTTAGGTAAACCCACTAAGTCCGTTTTACTAAACTTAGCTTTAATAACGCTTACCGTAGAGTATCTACTAATACTAGCGAAGAATAGTAATAAACTATATATTAGCGACCTTACTATATTTAGGAAGACCGAGACACTTTTACCGGCCTAACGATAAGCCTATAAAGACCGGATAATTAACTACCCGAGTACTAAACGTATAAGAAAGGATAGAAAATACACGCTAACTATCTAGACTATAGCCTAATCCTTTAGGCTAATTATATTAAGGATATATACCCTATATATAAGGAATATAAATAAGCTAATAATTTTTAGCCTTAGAATAAAGAATAGACCCTAGAAGATAGAGTCTATTTAAAGAGATAATATAACGACTAGGTTATCACAGAAACTAAGGATAAAGGACACGAGATTCGCCTCTAACCACCTAAAAACGACTATTACGAGTATCGGTTAAGCGAATATAAAACTAATAGCTATATAGTATACGCTACCGGAAAAATCCGATAACTAGAGCGAGACTAAGAAGCTTAGGAATCACGCTTCTAGGCCCTTAATAAGCGTCTACGATAGATAAAATAGCTCTTAATCTAGTATAGGTTCTTAGATAAAGAAATATCCCTTAAATACTAAGCTAAGCGGGTAAAAAACTAGGAGTATACTATTATAAGGAGTATACGAGAGGCATTTAATAGATATACTCTATAACACGTAGTAGTATAGGGCATTACTATATTAGAATACGACTCGATAAATATAAGATAAATGTATTATTAGATATAGGCGTAGCAGGAAACTTTATCTTACTAGTAGCCGTGAGAAAGTTCTTTATACCCTAGGTTAGAAAATACCTAGAAGACGAGTACGAAATCACTCCGTATACGGGAAAAAACTAGTCCTAAGAAGAAGTTATTATTAGCTAGGAGACTATACACCTTTAGGTTAAAATTTAGAATAAGACTAAAGTAATAAAATTCGATATATACGATATAGGCTATAAGGATATTATCCTTAGTAAGCTATAGTTTAATAAATAGAATCCCGATATAAACTAGAAGCTTAGCTAGCTTTAGTGGAGATTAAAGAGTAAGTAGAAGACTATAAAGGAAACCTTACCCGATCCTGATATCCGTTAAAAATAGTAGAAAGACTTACCGACGAAGGAGCCTTAGAGAGACCTTAATAGCCGCTAAAAGTCAGGGACTAAGACGAGAAAAGACCGAAAGACGTTAAGATAATAGCGACGGCACGATAACCGACGCGTAATAAATATTATTAAAGGAATCTATTAGATTATCTAAGCAGAGAAAGGACTCGTAGAAGGCGATCACGATAGACTCGCTAAGGTATTACTAGAATACCGTAAATACAGGAAGCTATTTACCGAAAGTCTAAAGACTAGATTACCGAAATATCGACACTATAATTATAAGATACCCCTTAAGGAAGGCACGTACCCGAAATTCTTTTTAATCTACGGACTAAATTAAAAGGAATTAGATATCTTAGAAGAATATCTTAAAGAAATATTAATAAAAGGCTATATCAGAGTATTATAATTACTAGCAGAATACCCTATCCTATATATATTAAAGAAAAACGGTAAACTATAACTATATATTAACTATTAATAACTTAACGATATAACTATTAAGAACCGCTACCTACTACCTCTTATCTCGGAGATATAAGATTAGTTAGTTAGAGTATAATAGTTTATAGTACTCGACTTAAAAGGAGCCTATAACTTAATTAGGATTAAGAAAGGAGAAGAGTAGAAGATAGTATTCTAAATAAAGCGAGGATATTTCGAGTACCTTATTATACCCTTTAGATTAATAAATACGCCGGTATTATTCTAAACGCTTATTAACGATATCCTAAGGAAGTATCTAGACTACTTTATTATAGTATACCTGGACGATATCCTTATCTTCTCTAAAACACTCGAAGAACACCGATAACACGTTTATACGATCCTATAACTCCTATAAAATACCGACTTACTAGTTAAACCAGAAAAAGTATAATACTACACGTAAGAAGTTAACTTTTTAGGGTATACGATACGACCTAATAACATCTATATAGATAAGGCGAAACTCTAATACGTCTCTAAGTGGCTATAGCCGTAGAACGTTCGCGATATTTAGTCTTTCCTCGGACTTATTAACAACTATTAACGATTTATTAAGGAGTATACTAAGATTACTATCCTCTTAACCGAAGTAACTAAAAAAGGACTTAACTTTTACTAGAACGAAAGAATAGAAGAAGCATTCTAAGCCCTTAAAGAAAGGGCTACTAGCGAACCTATCTTAGTAATACTAAACCCCGATAAAGAATATAAACTCAAGATAAATATATCCGACTAGGCTTTAGGGGTATAACTCGGATAACGCGACGTAAAAGGAAGACTATATCCTATAGCCTTTATATCTAAAAAACTTAGTAGACTAGAACTTAACTATTAGATCCACGATAAAGAGCTAATAGCTATTATTAAAGCCTTTAAAGAATAGAGACCGTATCTATCAGGAATAAAACACCCGGTATAGGTCTACACGGATTATAAGAACCTTATATAGTTCACCACTACTAAGGTTCTTAATAAACGATAGATCCGATAGGCAGAATTCCTATCCGAATTTAACTTCTATATTTAATATATAAAAGGAAGCGAAAATAGTCGCGTAAACGCACTTAGCCGACTAGAAACACCTGATAAATCACCTAAACTATAAGCTATACTCTAATAGGAAGGAGAAGCTCTTACACTTAAAAACAGAGAAATACATAATATTAATCAAATAACCGGTACCACGTTTAAAGAAGTATACGCCTCGCTAATATATAGATATTAAGGAGTTTATAAGACCTACCGCCGATTACGATAATAATACGGTTATATAGGAACTAAAGAACGAGTCAGAGACTTTATTCGTAACTACGATATTTACTAGAAAGTAAAGAGTAGCCAATATAAGCCTTACGGACTATTAAAGCTATTACTAGTAGTAAATAGACCTTAGAAATCGATTATAATAGACTTCGTGATAGGATTTCCGATATCTAAAGATCTAGTAATAAGAATCGCCTATAACGGCGTATTCGTAATTATTAACCGATTCACGAAATACACTCTTTATATTCTATATATTAAAAACACTATAGCAGAGGAACTAGCTAGTATCTTCCTCGACCGCCTAATCCGGGATCACGGTATACTATATAAGATTATTATAGATAAAGATAAATTATTTACTAGTAACTTCTAGAAAGTAGTTATAAGCTAGCTAGGGGCGAAATATAAGTACTTAATAGTATTTTACCCTATAACCGACGGATAAACCGAAATTATAAACTAGATCCTAAAATAATACCTACGATACCACGTAGGATATAAGTAAGATAATTAAGTATAATACCTACTACTTATATAATTCGTATATAATAGCTTATTAAACGAGTTAATAAAGAAAATACCGTTTAAAGTAAACTACGGATATAATCCGATAGTATTTAGGAAACCTTTAAAAGGACTAAATACGCTAAAAGTAATAAAAACAGTTAAAAGTATTAAGAAACTACACGAAGAACTACGAACCGACCTAAAAATAGTTAGAACACGAATAAGTAAGTACGCGAATTAATCAAGGATTAAGGGACTAACCCTTTTAAGGGGGGACCGCGTCTACCTTATTCGTAAAAATATAAAAATCTAACGACTAAGCGATAAATTGAATTTTAAAAAACTAGGACTATTCGAAACCCTAGAGAAAAAATCAGATACGAACTATATCCTATTACTACCTCCGATAATAAGAATATATAATAATTTCTATATTTCACTACTTAAACTAGCACTAAAGAATATAAAAATAATATAAGATACGATCGTGGTCGATATTAGCAATATATACGAAGCGGAATAAATCCTTAATTATTAAGAGACGCTAGACGGCACCGAATATTTTATTAAGTGGAAAAACTACGACCACGGCGATAATATATAGGAACCTAAAGAAAACCTAATCTATTATAAATAACTCCTAAAATAATCCCGATAAAATACTATCAGGACCCGGAACTAGATACCGCGGTCTACGTAAAATTAATATCCGAAAAATCACCTATATCCTACGCTATAATTTAATTCTAATTAATCACGTTAACTATACTAGCTATCTATATAACTAATATAGCCTCCGACTCCGTATAACGGACCTTGGCTTCCTTCTGTTCTAACTCCTTAAGCTTTTCTACGCTTATAAAGTCCTTATGTATTATCTTGACCCTTTTCTCGCGAAGTAATTAGCGTATCTTTTAAAGGCGAAGTAAGCGGGCTAAGGCCTTATTTATTTCCTATCGAGCGCGGGCCTTAGCGGCCTTAAGCTCTTAACGGCGAGCTCTTAAAACCTCCTCCGCCTGCTCCTCCTCGCGCTTAAGACGACGGAGTTCGTCGTGAATACGGCTAACTAGAATATACACGGTTAGGAAGGGAGTAAGGGAGAACGAAGAAGATAACCTACTAGAAGATATAGAAGCCCGTGAAGAGTTATAGGAACGACCGATAGAGTAATAAGACGAGTAACGCCTGATACCGTCTAGGACGAAATAAGGAATCGACCGGTCGAAATAACGCGAGTAAGGCAAAACCTCGAAACCCTGATCGGTAATAAGAGCGGAAGTTCGAACTCGGTTAAGAGAGGAACGGAAAGTGGCGGTTTTAGCAGAATATTTCTGCACACGGTCGGGTATAATAGTTAGCTATAAAGAAAAGAAGAAAAGCAGGGAAGCACTAAGCCTAGGGAAGCGGCCTACTTATACAACCGCTAGGATAGCGCTTAGAAGAGGGGAGGTAATATTACGGCTAACGGGCCTAATATACACTAATATAAAGGATGCACTAGTATATAACGTACTAGGATAGTTAGCGTACTAGGATATAACTAGAAGATAACTTAGGAAGAGGGATTACGTGCTCCGGTATATAACCCCGCTAGGAAGGATATATTAGCACCACTAATAAGTATAGGCCAGGGCGTTATAGGGGCTACCTAGGTAAGTAACTTACTTCACGAATATTCACTAACGGAGAAGTAAATAATAAGTGAATACCTAGTAAACGTTATAGGGTTATTTACTAGGGACCTAGTGAATAATAAGCTATATATACTAGAGTATTCTAGGTCTTGCTTCTACTAGAGAATAAGATATCGATTAATCTAAGTCTTTACCTAGACTACTATTCTACGCTTAAACCTACCTTATAAAGAAGACGCCTAGTCTTTACGACGTAACTACGACTAGACCACTACGAACGATAGTTACTGCTCTTTAGTTAATATCCTCTTCTTATTTTAAACTAAAACCTCGACGCTAGTCCCCTATTATCCGCTATACTATAGAGGACCGGAAGCCGTCGTAACACTTATAATATAGCCGTCTATATCCTTAGGTATAGCCTTTATAGGCGTGGTGTATTATCGATATAGGACTAAGGCTTCCTTATAGAGGTTTATAGAGGTCGGTCCTATATACGCGTATAGGAGAGTAATCTAAGCCCGTGGGTTATTTATAGTATTATCCTATAGCTAGGCAAGGAGGCTACGTAATATAGTATAGACGGTCCCTTTAATATAGGAGTATACTATATTAAACTCCTTCTACTACGCGTTATAGTCTACCTTTTCTTTATAGTATACACGGCGATCTTATAGGTAGCGTGTACGCCCCTTTTTAGAGAGGTTATTAATAGATATAGGCGTCCTGGTTATTAGTTCTTTTATTACGGCCGTGGCTATAGCCTTCCGGCGGGCGGCCGTCTTCTTCTTACCGGCGGCCGTGGCCTCCGTGGTATTGGTAGCCTTATCGCCCTTTAGCGTAATAGTAGAAAACGTAGTAGCTATAGCCTCCTCCGCGTCTAAGTCCACGATAAGGGCTTTATACTTATAAACGTTAGACGGCGTCGGTATAAGGAGGAGGTAAGCGTTAGCCTCCTTATCGCTTAGTTTTAGATTAAGGTAGTTATCCTAGTAGGAGGCGGATTTACCGCGTATAACGCGCTCCTAAACTACCTAATCCCTCTAGTTAACTAGGGTAATAGCGGTCGCCTTCTATTTGGCGTTAGATACGTTAGAAGATATCTTTACTAGTTTATCGTTTATTAGTTAGTTAATAGGTAGGTTAATTAATCTCTTAATTACTCTAATTAGATTAATAGTAGTTATTTAAGAGTGCTTATATAGACGTGATTACTTTTTATAGTAGAACAGGGGTAGCCTTATTAATATCTATCGTCTAAGCGTTATAAACCGGGCTTATAACTATCGTATATTAAATAGGCACTTATATACTTAACTTAGTAGAGTAGAAATCTCGTGTATATATATTATATTAAGTTATATCTAGGAGAGTCTCTTATACCCTTAATTTAGGTAGTAAAGACTCTATTATAGGTACTAAGTTATTTGGATCCTATCCGGTCTTTTCCGGTATCCGCCCCTGTTATATCCGAAGCCCTTAGTTATAGCGTGGATCCCCCCCCTGGATCCCCTATGGACCACGTCGTGGTCCGTGTGCCCATGCGACACATTGCTCACGAAACCGTCCCTACCTCCAGTAGCACTGGAAGCTGTCACCCATTGCAGGGGTTGCCTTTTGATTTTAGGCTTCGAGGCATAGCTAGAGTTAGCGATGCTGGAGGGATGCCATCGACCATTGAGGGCGAAAGGCACAAGGGCGAGACTGGGTAAATGGGCACCCTGAACTACGAGCTAGCGAGGAAGTACGGCTGAGATTGGCCGAAGCCCGACGCTTTTTCGTGAGACTGGCGAGACCCTTGAATGAATCCCGGACTTCGAATTCCTTGTCTGTTCATACAGGCTACCCCCCATTGAAGACCGGAGCCAGCCGAACTACAACGTATACACACTGGAAAATAAGGATAGACGCATCTGATTGCTATTTGAAGGATGTTCAAGCATACATCAGCCTAGAAGGCCCTTCTGCACATCGCCCGGCTGGGGTTGAGGTAGATTATTCGGGTCTTGGTCTTTCGCCGCTTCCTTCGCCGCCTCCACATCTACCCCCAAGTCCACGAAGAGCCTTTCAAGAATCGAGTACCTGCTAATAGCAAGGCCAACGTAAACAGGATCGAGCTTGCTGGTGTGAGGTTTTATCTGGACTCCCAAGTGGCTGCCCAGCCAGCGAAGATCTGCCGAGTCGTGGAACTGAGATCGGGTGGCCGCAGCCCGAACCTTCCCCTTGAATAGATGGAACGGGTCGAAGAAAGAAGAGCGGCCCTGGCCGAGAGTCTGTCCGTTCAGGGATAGCACGTTCGTCTGCATATTACCCAACGAGTATCGAGCACCCGATTACCGCCGCCATGCGTTAGATTTGGGAGTAGCATCGATGGATGGGCGCCGGGGTTGGCCTACCTGGGAATTGCTCGCAGAAGATTTCGACGAGAACAGCCCGGCTGCGATCAGGTCGGTCGGACGACGGCTCTGCGGTATGACGACAAAGCCATCGACTCCGTCTAGGAGTTCGATAGCCTTATCCTTCGAGACGGAGCCAAGGCAGTCAATGTCCTTGCTCTCACGGAGGCCCCCCATTGCGGCGATGGCATATCCACCGAATATGCCAAAGTGAATGCCTGCATTGCTCAGGACTCGGAAGAGAGCAATAGCGGCGTCGTTAAGACGATCTTGAATCATTATAGAGTTGAGTATAGGGAAATGCTGTGGAAGAAATGACGGAGCTAAGAGGCGGGCTTGTCAGATGAGATTCAGTGATTCAGGTCACACGTTTATATAGCCCAGAAGGCTCTCTAATTATAGTTTCACCTTTACTGTTGGCGGTTCTTGCTTGACGTTGGTGATCGATGTTGGCTACACCGGGCCCGGCCCCTCCTAGGGCGCGTATGCCCCTAAACAAACTGATTGAGGCGGCAATAAATGAATGATTGGTGTTTCTGATCCTATGCTGATGCCCAACCCGATCCTGGAATATCGCGTAGCTTCTTCGCCTCGGCTTCGTCCGCGACGAAACAAGTGATCTCGTTCCCCGAAAACTGGTCCATCCGGGATGACTTGCCTAGGATCAGCTGCTGTGATAGATCGTACACATCCACGCCGGCAGCAGAGATGTTCCTGGAGCACCAATCCTGATCCAAGTTCATGCCGTCAACTAACTGCTCTGCGGCTATCATCGCAGCATCATCCGCCTGATCCAAGTAACGACGGCAAAGGCCGACAAGGAGAGAGGAAAGACGAGGGACTGGGATGGCAGCTAGGTCGATAGAGGGAATGATGTCTACAATCTGTTTGCTAGGGAGTGGGGATGAATCCCACTCTTCCCTCCGGACGATGGCGTCTTCGAGCGGCTGTAATCCGAAAAGAGTGTCGGGCAAGATGATAACTGCGCAGGCTGCTGGAGTCCAGAGAGTCGGTTGCAGCCTAGGGTAGCCCTGCTTGTACTCGGTGAACAAGTCAGACTTCACCGCAGGGGACTGTTTGAAAAGTCCCGTAGAGCAGAGCAATGCGGCGGCTTCTGGGACACGGGCCTCAGGGACGCAAATTTCGATATCCTGGGTAGCATGAGCGGCTAGGTCAAACAGCCTACGTGGGGCCTGAGATCTCACATGCAGCACCCGTGGCACATTGTAGTAGTTTAGCGCTAGCTCACCCACAATGCAAGAGCGTATCTGCTGAAAGTCGAGGATGACGAGAGTGACCTTGATCAAAGTTTCTTCCATTCTATTTGACGGATGTTGGTTCGTACGGTGGGAAGATGCTCGGTGTCGAGGGATCAATTGGGGCTTGTGGTTAAGGTGGGGGGTTAACGTGCCAAATCTGTTGGGGAACGGGGGGGTTGGGGGGGCTGCTATTTTAGGTCCCCGACCAACCACAAAGCCAGGTCGTTTCGTTTGGCGCGCGGCTTATAGCGAACTGGTTTCACCTGAATCTTTATCCTAGAATCTTCCGAAAACAAAAAACCACACCATCCATCCGCCTGGAATCCTCATCCCGACCATTCTAACAGCATCGCGGCATGTTGTTCACAATGAAACCTTCAATATCATTTTCAAATTGAGTATCTCTGCACCGCAGGGTTCTAGCGATTTCTACAGTATGAAGCGTTTTCTTTCCACAATTCGAGCCCGCTTGTTGAACAGAGCGCTGAAACCCACGATCGCCACCCTGCCATTTCAGGTCCTGTCCGACCTCCACCTCGAGGTCGGCCAGCAGTACTCCGTCTTTGACTTCCCCACCACGGCACCGAACCTCATCCTCGCCGGCGACATCGGTCTCCTCTCCGACTACGACGCCTACCTCGACTTCCTCCACAACCAGACGGCACGCTATGATCGTGTCTTTTTAGTCCTGGGCAACCACGAGTTCTACGGGCTAGACTTTGCTACAGCGCTCTCAACTGCGAAGAAGCTAGAGAAAGAGCCTCGCCTGCAAGGGAAGCTGTCATTGCTCCAACAAACCAGAATCGATCTCCCAGACGCCATCACTATACTAGGCTGCACGCTCTGGTCCCACGTCCCCGACGAAGCCAAAGAGATCGTAGGGAAAAGGGTGAATGACTTTCGCAGGATCGAGAACTGGACGGTGGACCGCCACAATGATGCACACAAGTCGGACGTCGCTTGGATTAGAGCGGAGCTGGACAATATAGACCCTGGGCGGTCGGTCCTCGTTGTGACACACCACGCGCCGTTGGTTGTGGAGACATCTAGACCCGAGCATCTCAAGAATCCCTGGACCTCGGCCTTCGCAACGAATATCATGTCCGGCGAGAAGACGTGGGGTTCGGTCAGGCATTGGGTCTACGGGCACACACACTACTCGACGGAATTTGAGAAGCGTGGGATCCGCGTGGTCAGTAATCAACGGGGCTACGTTGTCCCTGGTATGATCGGGAGGGAATGCGTCGATGAGGGATTTGATGTGGGCAAGACCATCCACGTGCCGATCGGACGAAGTGAGGAGGTCGGCTGACCTTTTGTTATCTCGTGCAAGTCAGATCCCTTACGGGGAGGAAAGCATGCTTAACGCTCTTCTATTATGTAGTAGGGAAACCCACGGATGCTTTGTACATATTCATGAGACTCCTTTCATGTCCCCCAGTCTCGCCCATACAATTTCATTGATAAGTACGAGCTGTTCACCAAGGGATACCAACAAACATGAGGTCAGACAAATAGGGGTGTGGAAGTTATAGATTGGTACTGTGTCACATTTCGTGGTGGGGTACGATGATGCTCTGTTCTAAGCGCACGGCGAAGTGACGGACCGTGCTAAGCCAGAGCCCTGGTAGGGGGAACATGTTTGGTCGTGTTCGTCTTCCTTGTCTAGCTTGGTAGGAGGTTACATGTAAACTGATGTTGAACTCGGTGGCTGGGCTGAGGGTAGATGTGGGGCGTGGCTGATAAAAAAGTTGAGCTAAGGGTAGGTACGGGGCTTTACGCCTTTAATTGATTGGTCGAACTATTTCGGGATCGCGTTAAATACCTTAAGGTATTATAAGGAGTATTTCTACTAAGGGTTATTATATTATTATAAAGTCTTTTACTAAGTATAAGAGTAGTTACCTAATATATTTAGTTATATAACCTTAATAAATAGCCTTATAATAACCGTTATCTACTTATTATAAGAGTAGTTACCTAGATATATAGTCACGTAGCCTTAATAAATAGCCCTATAATACCCCTTACCTACCTTATATATATTATAAGGGTAGTTACCTGAAATACTTAGTCACGTGACCTTAATATATAGCCCTATAATAACCCTTACCTACCTATTATAAGGGTGGTTACCTAAGATATTTAGTCACGTGATCTTAGTACATAGCCCCACAGCAACCCTCAGCTCAACTTTTTGCCCCACTCGGACCCACACCTACCCTCAGCTCAGCCTCCGAGTTCAACATCAGTTTATCTACAACCACCTTGCTAGCTAGTAAAAAATACTTGGTCACGGGCAGGTTATAGATAAACTGATATCCAACTAGAGGGCTTGGCTGATAGTAGTTATAGGGGCATAAGGTTAAGCTAAGGGTTACTATAGGACTGGGTCCGTGCCATGTTATATAACCTACGTATATACCTAAGTAAGTATTAGGTATTAACAGGAGGGATAAACTAGTAAGTAAGGGGTAAATAACTTAATAAAGTAGTAATAATCGAACGTATAAAAGGAAATGATTCGGAAATAATTATGAAACGATTCGGGAATAATTTAGTGATAATATCGAATTAATTAACTAGTAATCCGAAAACCGGGAAACGTTTCGGAAACGATTCAGAAATCTTCTTTATTTTATTTAAGATAGATCTAGACATATATATTAATGCATATAGCGAGATTTATTAAGATAAACTGCTACCAGACCCA
This sequence comes from Sodiomyces alkalinus F11, assembly GCF_003711515.1. Lineage (NCBI taxonomy): Eukaryota > Fungi > Ascomycota > Sordariomycetes > Glomerellales > Plectosphaerellaceae > Sodiomyces > Sodiomyces alkalinus. The sequence continues at coordinate 507,574 of NW_021167089.1, read as the reverse complement.
GAACAACATAATAATAAATTCTATAACACTAGATTCCTTAAGAATAAGAATCAGAGACCATATCTTTATAGACTCTATCCAAGTCGTTACGCAGTCCGAGACGTAATTTAACGGAATAAAGTAAAGCAGGTATATATACACTAAATATATCTATATATACATCCTTCCTAATAAAAAGTAGATTCTATCCGAGACTAAGAGTAGCTCGATTCTTATATCTATAGCTACCTATACTAATAGGAGACTTACCCCCGGCTATCAGGCTATACTAGTTAATCGTTTCCGGTATATAGCTAGTATTCCAGAAATACCTAAAACTCTTAATATAGGTATTATAATTATTATTCTAGCCGATATTCTAAATAACGAAGAGAAGAAAGCTCTATAGATAATTATAAGTTTTAGCTTTATTTAACTTTATTAAGTCTAATATTCTATAGATCTAATACGAGATTACGCGGAAATACCCTAGCTTTCTTACTATAAATACTACGCTAGGTAATACCGCTATATAATGATATATCTATATATATTCAGGAGGGAAAGCGTGTTAATATCTTCCTCTAAATAAATTCTTTTATATATAAGTTACTATAGAGCTTCTTAATTAAATTAGTTAACGAAGAGCTAAGGTAAAAGAACTTATAGTATAAAAAACAGCTATAAGGTAAGTAAAAACGCGTCGAAACTATTATATATTAGGACTAATATAGTATTAGGTGGGCATAAGTAATCTAAGGGAGATTTATAAAAAAGATTATATATATTAAAAGTTAAGAGACGTGTTTCCTAGTAGTAGACTCTAGTAGATACTATATAAGTATTATATCCTTAAATCTAGTACGATAAGTTCTTTTTTCTAATTAAGCAAAGTATCTTACGGACTTCGAATAATATCGTGTACGGTGCCGATCGTAGATACTAGGTTAAATATCGCGTCGCTATTTTAATACTGTTATACTAATAGTCCATTACCCTTAGCTAGACCTTATTACATAGACTCTTAATCCCTTACTACACGGAGTTCTAGTGAATTTAGATAAGAAATACTATTCTTTTATAACGAATCGTAGAAAGCGAAAGACGTGCGGTATATTTACTATAAAATATTTCGGAAACGTTTCGGAAACGATTTAGGAACGATTTAGAAACTATTCGGGATTTCTTATTTATTCTTATACTTATATTTAAGGATAGATAAAGTTTATTTCGAGAACCCTAGAGAAATCTAAAGGCGAAGTTAGAGCGTCGAATTAAGACTTTTTATTCCGATAGATCTATATATAACACTATAGATTATTATTACGTCCTATAGAATATATTTATATCCTCCTCTACCTCCTATAAAAGCCCCCCCCTTAGTGCTAAATAGGATTACTAGAGTACTCGTAAAAATTAGTAGTCTAAGTATAACACTTAATAGATTCCTAAGATTAAGAGAACTTAAAGCCTTCCCTATAGAGTTCCGTGGGAAATCGATGATAGATATTTATATAAGTCTTATAAATACCGATTACCTCTAATATATTATTCGTAAGTAATAGATTATCCTTTTTCCTTTAAGTAGTCGGAGTATTACTTTAGCCCTTAAGTAGACGAAAGAGGTAAACTAACGGATATATATAACGAAATTATAAGATTCTTTTTAGGGCTTATTCTAATATATCTAGTATATTTAATACTTATTCTAATCCATAAATAACTATATAGTTATCTACTTTTCTTATAAGCAGGTAAAAATGTAGAATTTCCCCGATATAAAATCGTTTTTTATCGACGCGAACTATAAACACGTTACGGGTATATACTAGAAAGAAATTATTTAGCCGTGGTATAGCTAGAACTCCGAAAAAGGTATACTTATAAACTATATCGGAAACCTTTCCGAATCGTTTCTAATACTTTTATAGTTCTTCTTTTAGTAAGATACTATATAAACTCCGAGATAATAAAGATATATTACTATATATTTTATAAGGTTTTCCGAATCCTAGAAAAGAAGTATAGGATTAAGATTAAGTAGAAATACCTTTATAGAGATAATCTGCTCGGGGTAACTCTAGATTAAGTCTTACCCGTGATTCAGGGTTTCGGAAAATACTTATAGTAAAGGTATAGGCCCCTTAAAACCTAGGAGAATTAGATATCTCGTTATATCCGACTCTATATAGTTTATTTTAGGCGAGGTATTAAGAGTCTCCTAGGCAGTGATTAAGAGAGAGGAGAAGGTTCTCGGTATCGGATCTTAATAACTCTACTAGAATACCGGATAAAGGAGGACTATAATAATCTATATAATAAGATTAGCCGTGAGTATAACCTAGAAACAATTTAGAAACGATTCCGAAATAATTTAGAATAGATTTACCGGTAATCCGAAAAAACGGAAACGTTTCGGAAATATTTCCGATATAGTTCTAATCGCTAACTTATTCGCTAAGGAGATTTCCCGAGTACTATAACTAGGCCCTTTATAAATAACTTACCTATATCGCTTTAGAATTTTATTACGCTACCTTAAATATTCTATTTAAGGACTAGGTATTACTTATCAATAATACTAACACGGTTAAGGTTATATACTAAGCCTTATATATATTCACTAGGCGAAATATATTTATCCTTAAAGTGATTACTAGGATAGTTTTACGGATATTCTTATAAAAACCTATACTAACCTTTATAGATATCGAGATTATAACTAGAATCTTATCTCCAGAGACTTTACTAGTCGCTCCCTTAATATCCCCGGCTTATAGCGAAACACAGGTATAAGGGGTCGGCTTAATAATATGTTTAAACGAAGAAGTATACCTAATTACTACTCTTTATATAATATAAAGGTAACTAACCTTACTTTATTATAAAAAGAAAATATGTTAAGGTAAAGATAGAGCGTGATAAGGCTTTTTATAATCGTTTACATAGCCGTACTATAAACTCTAGCCGATCTATATTAAGATCTCCTCTTAACACTCTACAAGACTTTAGTGGCTTTAATAACGATAGTATAGATTCGGATTCGCGAAGTTCTTTAGCTAGAAGTATAGGGAGCGTGTCGTTAAGCGGTATCCCTCTAAGTTATTTATAAAGTTAGCGCTAAAACTAATAGAATCTTTATTAATAGTTTACCCTAAATCGTACCTAAGCTTTATAAGTATCTCTATTATTTAAAAAGATAAATCTAAGTATTAAGGAGCGCCGTCGTAAAATAGTTCGGAGGGATTGCGAGTTAGAGGCTTAAATTAAAAGGCAGAGGCTCTAGGATAAGCGGTAGCATAAGCTAGAACTAATAAGGCTTTAGCTAGAACGTAAACGGTTATTTCGTTTAAATTAGTAAGGTAATTAGTAACAGTAAAATAAAAGGGGCTACTTTAGCTATTAGGATCGTGATTTATTATTATCGTAAAGGAGTTCTAAAAAAAAGTTTTTATAGTAAAAAAAGATTCTATATATCCTAAGCTGGTATTATAAAAGTTAAAAAAAAAGAATCCAGTATTATAAAAATAGTCTAAACCTATTCTAAAAACACTAAGCTAGCTATCTAGTAATAGTCTAAATCTACACTAAAAACCATTTACTAGCAGTATAGGAATAGTCTAAACCTATATCCTAATAGTATATTCAGTCTTTATAATCAGAAAACGGAAGATAAGGTCTTAACCCCGATAATTATACGGGAGGGGGGGCGGGTAGGAGTAGTAAATTCTAAAGAAATAACTATAAGTCTTAAAGTCTTGATTCTAATAAGGGTTAAGAACTTACTAGAAACTATCTCTCTATTACCTATATTAGGATAACGGAATTCAGTCTAAACTATATAATAATAATCATAGTAAAGAGGAGGGCAGTCTAGGAATTATATACTATTAGTATATTATACTATAGCTAAAGGGAAAGGTAATATACTAGGACTAACAGAGTTCTACTCTATATATACCTAGTAATATTACTCCTAATACCACCTAAAAGCTTCTAGTTTTATAAGAGGACTATTAGGCTAAGAAAGCAGATATATTAGTGATTATTTCTAAATTATTTCTAAATCGTTTCTTATATTTCTAGTATTATCCCTAGGCACTATTCTAAGGCGTAAATCCTTTGCTATAGCTTTAGCCTTACGACGAGTATTAAGGGCTCCTCTAAGGCCCCTAGTAATATTATATATAGCATGGTAAGTGTATACGGTACAGACGTTATCCTTACTCTTAAGGGAACCTAGGTAACTAGCGGAGGCTCTGATATTATAGGTGGATAGGATATACTTATTTAAAGCATAAGTCTCAAAATTCATCTTAGACACGGTAATAAACCTTACTAGCTATGAGAAGAACCTTACTAGTCTTAGGAAAGTATTAGTAAGCTATAGTATACTGGATTACTTTATATACTTATACTATCGGTTTTATATTCTAGCCGACAATAGGGGCGTTTACTGTTCTTATCGCTAGTAGTATACTATTTATATACCTTAGTATCGCGGTAGTTCGAGGGTATTTCTATAAATATTAACGGAGTAATCTAGGTATAGCGATAATATCGTTAGTCTCCGGATCAGAAATATTTTAGAAACGTTTCTAGTAAACAGGTATCTCAAATATAATAATATACCTAATAATAATAGATATATAAATGAATTTAATAGGAGTAATACCAAAAAAAACACTAATAGAGTTAGTGATACCATAAAAATAAAAGAGGAGTAAAGGTAATAGAGGAAGAAAAAAGACGTGGGTATCCTAGGACAAAAAAGGGAAGAACACGTTAGTATATTATAACGCGACTCGTAAATTATAGAGAAACGTTTCCCGATTTCCGGATTTTCGGTCTTCCGGTACTCGACTAATCAGAAGCGGTATCCATAGTAACCCTCAGCTCAGCTCTTTCCCTATAACATTATTAGCCAAGCCCTCTAGTTAGATATCAGCTTACATATATCCTCGTTACGGGCAGGTCCTGTCCGAATCTTTGCAGTACAAGCCTTATAAGGCCCCGTTCGACAATTTCACTAACTTTAGTAACGATTTTCCTTTTCTTTATATAAGTGACTTTCGTAGCCAAGACGCTATTTTGACCCCGGCCCTTAGCCTCGATATATCTTTTTATGCAGTAATAAGGTTTTTATATCGGGGAAATATCGAACCGTTCCGTGATACGGGGTTGTATCTTTTAGATATAAAACCACTATCTTCTTAGTGCTGTATAATATCGTGACGAACGCAGAGTATTAAACTAAGGACATGCTAGCCAATAATGTATTAGCGGTGCACTCTAACCGGCTTGACTTATAACTAGCTGGATGCTACGCCTAGATACATAGCTATACCTATAGCTGTATAGATATATGATTAGCTTGGTAGATGAGTTAGTAGGTGGCAGAGACTATGTATTAGTTCTGTGCTATAGAGCTCTACGAGCTCAGAGATTAGTTCTATATCTTCACTTCTTTATATCTGATTGTTTATACCGTCTATGACGCCGTATTCGGTATATTAATAGTAGTAACTGTTTATTACGACCGTTTACTATACTATACTCTTCTTTCGGTTATTTTTTACGTATCTATATTTTCTGCGCGTTTATCGATAACGTTGCCTAATCTATTAATCGTCCTCGTAGATCCTTAGCATATATCCTGTATCCCTGCAGTTCTATAGATTAGTAATGCTAAGCTAGAGACGTGTAGCTATTCTCGTATTTTAACAGTTTTAACGTCTATACTACTATAGCTTTCTAACTTATAGATTGAATAATTATATACCTTTAAACGCTTTTACTTTATACACCATCCCCTTTATATATTTACGAGCATAAGACATTTATTTATATAGCGTTTACCCCTCTTTTTATTAACGTTATCTAGTTATTAATAGTTTATAATATAATAGTTATACCTCTATACCGAACCTTATTCTTAGCTATAGATTCTCTTCCCTTATGTATAATCCTATAGAGTATACCTACTATTCTTATTTTCCTCCTACCCTCCCTTGCCTGGATCTATAATAGATAGACCCGTTATCCTCTAAGGAGAAGGAACTTTTTTATATGTATAAGTTTATCCAGGAATACCCCGATTAGGTATAGAAGTAGGACCTGCCTAACGGCAGTTTATTAGTTATCGAACAGGAAGGATCTCTTTTATAATAAAGAGCTAAAGCCGAGTATTAGAGGATAGTAGATTCTCCCTCTATAAATATTATAGTTTTCTTAATAGATAGGTAAAGCGTTATAGTCTTCCTAGTAGAAATATAGACGTTAGAACTTATCCTATCGCTTTAAACCCTACCCTTATAAGCTATTTAGCTTTACTTATATATCTCCGATAAATTCCGTTAATATTCCTTATTCGTAAATCCCTTTTAGATTATATCCTCGCGTTAAATAACTATAGGACTCTAATTTACTATAATCCTCGCCCTCTCCTTATTAGTCTTAGGAACCGTCTACTAATATTAATTCCGAGCTAGCCGCGATCCTATAGAATTCTATGGATATAGATATAGACGTAACTTAGGCTACGTAGCCGACTTCGGGCTAGTAGTAGTAAACCTAGTAGCAGGTAATATAGGAGTAATAGCACGCTATACACTAATAGTAGCTAGTAGAGGAATAGCGATAGTATATAGAGTAATAGTAACGGTAAGCTAAGTAGCGATATATCCCGTAATAATATAGGCAGCGCTAATAAACTCCTTAATTTCCGTAGTAATAGATTCCGTAGACCCAGTTCCCGTAGTAGCCACCGGCGCCGTAGGTCCCCGCCCCTTTAGTAATACTACTAAATAACTAATTCTAGGTACTCTTTAGCACCCTAATCCAGGTTATAGAGAATAGTAAAGCTAGCTATAGTAGTATAGGAGGAGACGGCCGATCCTCCTTTTGCCGTAAGCTAAGCTTAATCGGGTAATTTAGTCCACTAATAAACTCCTCGGATCTATCGGCGATATAAATAGTCTCTAAAGATAAGGTAGTCTAGTATAATATTAATCTATTTATTAAGAAGGTAGAGCTATTTACTTATACTCCCGAGCTAAGGGAGGAGGCTTATATTAATCTCGATACACTTTTCCTAAGTAAAGCTAATACCTAGTAGATTAATAGTATTATAGCCGCGTAGCGTAATAAGGTTCGTTATAGCCTTAAGAATATATATACTCTGCTCCGTAGATATTAGCGGATTAAACCAGAGATTATAGCTAATAAGATAAGCGATATACGTTTTATAGCACGCGATATTCTAAACGGAAAATTATTCGTAGAATAGGTTAACCGAGTAGCTCGCTATTATAGGGCTTTAGCTACTATAGTTCGTACGAACGTCGAATTATAGCAGGAAATCTAGAACCGTATCGATCCCTCGCTTTATAAGATCTGCCCTTGCCCGGATATCGATAAATATTTTAACGATTTTATATATACTATTAAGGACTAAATTACTAATCGCTAGTAATCTCTATAGTATTAAGTTCGATACGTTATAATCGTGCAGATATACTCGGAGGTCCGTCCGTCACTCCTATTACTAGCGTTCTGCTAAATAATAGACTACTTATATACACGGTAACGGATAAGGATACCGATACTAATAACGCTAATTAGGGTTATTACGGCGGTAAAGGCGGCTTTACTAACCGTTTTAATAACCGATTCGCGGGTAACCGGTCTATAAATAATCGTTTCGGTTCTAGTAAAGGTCGGGGAAACTAGAATAACCGAGGCAGCCGTGGTAATTAGAATAATTGAGGATACCGTGGCCGTGGAGGCTGTTAGGTTCATAGAGGTAGTAGGTTCTACCGCCAGGAACGATATCTATATACTCGTTATATACGATAATAGGTTAAACCAGGATAATCGAATAATAGTAAATAGATGGTCTACGTTATTATAGATAATCCTTATAGACTACGAGATAAGGAGGACCTTCGCGTTAAAGGTTTTGACTTTATCGACGAAATTTTAAGCGAGGGAGAAGAGATATACTTTTGCGAGACCGATAAGGTAGTTTCTAACGAAATTAACGCCTATTATTCTTATTTTATAGGCTATACAGGCCGTCCCTCTTCTTTTTAAACGTTATCCTTTATAGCCTATTAGATTTCTAGACGTGCGGCTACGAGATTATAGACGAATACTCGTAAGTAAACCTCGCTAAGGCGGATAAAACTATAAGTAAACCTCGACACCAAGCCCCTTACGTATTAATATCGTAAATATATAGTATATTTCTCTAGTAACTCTTAACTCTATCGGCACGTCTATTCTAATACGTATACGGAACTAAAACCTAAGGGATAGAGTCTTTATCGGTTTTCTAAGTAATAGGTCGGTTAGACCGACGCTCTATTTATTTCGGTACGAGAGTCTACGGATATATAGCAGGCCGCCGTGTAATCTATGGTTATATAGACTAAGGAACCGGCGATACCAGAACCCGCGTACTTATAGGCCGAGGACCTATCGGTATAAGATACCCTATATAGCTTTTACGCTTTCCGGCTAAATAATATACTTAACGCCTAGGCGTTTATCGCTAAAGGTATCGACCGGTATATATACTGCTAAATCCCGATTAAATTCACCCCTTTAGGACTATCTGCAGATATCTACGTTAATTCGGGTTATACTACTATTATAGTCGATAGATAGTGGCTATAAAGCCACGCCTATAACGTGCGTTTCGCCGAAGCTATAAAGTTAAGGCCGATACACAGTATCGCTAGAAAGACTATCGCTAAAGAAATTACCACTTTTAACTTTTATATTAACGGTTATATACAGAACGTGCCTATTCTAGGGTATTTTACTGTTACGGTATAGGTGGTTAACGGGTTAGAAGCTAGGATACTGCTAGGAGCTATGTTTCTTAGTATCTATGGTGTTAATATCCTTTATTCCTCCGGCTAGTTACGGGTTATAGGATGCTATAGTATAAGGATCTAGATTTCGTAGTATTATAAGAAGTCTATAGGATGTTACGTCCGTAGGGTGATAGCAGCGTAGATAGTGTTTATCCTACCGCTCTCTTTAACTCTTATCCTAGTACGCTATACTAGTCTGCCTATAGGGTATAAATACCACTTCGAGCCCGATTTTAAGTATACCGCACTACGTTATATATACGACGCCTATACTCTTAAGGTAGTCTACTACGTTAATAATAGCGATAACGCTTATATAGTTTATCGAAATAATAGAGTAGGCTATATTATAGACTCCTAAGATAACGATAACGCAGAGCCTATCGAATAGGCTAACGCCTATACACTAATAGCGGCTAAAGACAAAGAGTTCAAGGAATCGGATCTTACGTGGCGTATTTTAAATACCCCTTACGATAAACTCTTTTATATCGCCGACTCTATAGTATAATAGCAGGCTAATAAAGAAAAGCATAGCACGATAAATCCTAAACGGCCTAACGATATCCCTAAAATTAACATAAAAGACGGAGTTTACGTCTATACTATAGAGTCTGATATAGCCCGGAGGGTCTATAAGTTACTTAAGGGGTTTAATATATAGCGTAATAGGGGTATTACTCCACTACTACCCGATAAGCGAATACGTATCGACCTAGTTAATAACTAGTAAGGTATAAGCCTATATTCTTATCTATATTAGCTTAGTGCCGATAATAGGGTTTATCTTAATAATAAGTTTAACGATATATATAAGGTAGGCAGAATAATATACTAACGTAAGCCTACTCCCTTTATATATCCCGTATTTATCGTCTAGCGCACTATTAATGGGATACGTAAGGGCAGAGTAGTTATTAATCTACGGAAGCTTAGCACGGCCGTATTACCTAACGTATACCTAATCCCTTTACAGGATAGGATTATCCAGTGCCTATAAGGGAAAAAGTGGTTTAGCGCTTTTAATACTAGCTCGTTCTTTTACTAGCTACCGGTACAGGAAGGATATAAGGATCGGATAACTATTATCTCTCTATGCGGGTTAGAACGCTCTAAGGTTATACTAATAGGATTTCGTAACTCCCCGCCGTATATATAATGCTTTATAGATTAACGTCTATTTAAGTATAGATATTTCAATAGAGCGTATATAGATAATATTATTATTTTTTCTAACACGTTTAAGGAGTACCTTAAGTATCTACGGATTATTATAAAGCTGTTTTAAGATATCCGACTTACGCTATCGCCGGTAAAATCCTTTTATACGTATAATTCGGTGCGTCTGCTCGGTTTTAAGGTTAATAGACTTAGTCTATATATAACTGCCGATCGTATCAAAGCTCTATAATAGCTTAAAATACCCGAAAAGCTATCCGATCTAGAGACCTATATAGTAAGGTTAGTTTTCTTCGACGATTTATTCCGTGGTTCCGTGTTAAAGTCGATCCGCTATAAAAACGTAAAACCGCGCTATTTAATAACGCTAAAGACTCTAGCTAAATCACGTAGTTACCTCCGAAGTATCTAAGGCAGCAATAGACGAGTAGGTTAATATATAAACCGATAGACGTTAAGCGGTAAGCTTTTAAGATTATTTAGAAGCAGGTTATAGAGGAGATACGACTATATTACTATAACCCTAACTAAGCGATATTCTTAACCTGGATACTAGCGGAAGTGGACTAGGTATATTCCTTTTTTATCTTTTAGTGCCGTGGGATAAAGGTAAAATCCTAGTTAACGTAATTTAACCGATCCTTTTTCTATCTAGAAAGCTTATAGCTATAGAAGCGCGATATAAGACTATAGAACTAGAAATCTATGTGTTAGTCTAGGCCTATAAGATATTACGAACCAGACTATAATCCTATCGGTATCCGGTAATAGTTCTTATAGATTACTAAGTAACCCGAGATATCGTTTATTAGATATCCCTAAAGATAATAGATATTAATAAGCTAAACCCTCGATTAATAGCTACGTTAACGTTTTTTAGCTAGTTCCGCCTAGAGGTACGCTATATCCCCGGTTAGCAGAACCTAGTACCGGATACTTTATCCAGGCTGCCTATCGTAGGCGATAAAGACTCTTAGGAGTTAATAGAGTAGAAGAAAGTTAAGCGTATAAACGAGGCGAAGCCGCTATACGCTAATAAGCTAGATAATATCTGGATAGACTATACTAAAGCTCTATAGGTATATACTGTATTAGAGGCGTAGTATAATGCCTCGGACGATACTGCTTTAATATATGTTATAGTCGATTATATTATACCTAATAAGCTACGGAAGGAGTTTCGGTAGGTATACGAAAAAGACGTAAAATATAAACCTATCCTGGATAAGCTACGTGTATAATAGAACGGCGTAAAAAATTCGAGCGGTCGTAGATAAAAGATTTCACTAGCTCGTCTTTAGAATAGACTATTATATATAGTCGGCGAAGGCGATAGGTTACGGCTAATAGTTCCCTAGAAGCTAATACCTAAGGTCTTATAGATAGTCCACGACGATAACTATTATTTTAGCATAAAGCGGATAATCCACGCCTTAGATGGATTTAGCTTTTAAGGAAAACTGTTTATAGTCACGGAATAGGCACGATATTATCCGGTTTATCTCGACAATACCACGGATCGGTAAAAGCCTCTAGGCGAGATATAGTTGATCCTATTACCGACCGTGCCTTTTTTAACGATTACGATCGACTTTATCGTCGGTTTACTATTAATAGAATATCGGCATTCCTTTTAAGCGCTTAAGGATAAGCCAGTTAATAGATTCAATATACTGCTAATAGTTACCTATAAGACTAGTAAGAAGACTATCCTAATACCCGGCCACTCGACTTATACCGCGAACGACTAGGCCGTGCTATTACTACGGATATTCTAACTAATAGATTAGGGTCTACTAGTACGTATTATTTCGGATCGAGACTCGAAGTTTATATTAGAATTTCAGCAGGAGCTATTTAAACGCTTAGGCGTTTAACTGGCTCTAGTAATAGTATAGCACTCGTAAACTAACGGCTCTTCGGAGCGGAAAAACTAGGTAGTCAAGATTATTCTGCGATACTATATATCGACGAGTAATATTCCGTGGCTAGATATCCTCCCCGCCGTATAGCACGCTCTTAATCAGGCCTATATAGCGACTGTAGACACCTCTCCTAATAAATTCTTATTCGGATTTAAGCTATAATCTATAGCAGATATAATAGCGAATACGGGTATACCGACGATATTCGATAAAGATTAGACGGACTATATTCGCTAGCTATACTAATAGGAAGCGGAGTATCTCGCCGCTATTATAATAGTAGATATAAAATAACGGTACGACGCTATAAGGCGACTATATATATTCAAAGCTAATAAGATAGTTTATCTACGTCTTTATAGAGGATATAAGCTACTAGGCTAAATTAACGATTCGCGAAAATAGTCCTAGTAACGTATAGGACCTTTCTATATTATACGGGTAATAAGTCCTCTGGCTTATAAGCTCGATTTTCTATAGTTATAGCGAGTATATAGAGTCGTCTTACTTACCTAGCTTATTCTAGCCCCTATTAGGGATCCGTTCGGCAAAGAACGAATAAAGCCGGGTCCGATTATTATTAATAGTGACGATAACGAATAGTCTTCGTATAAAATCGAAAAGCTTCTAAAGAGGCGTATCGTTGGATAAGGAGGCTATCCGTATATAGAATACCTGATCCGATAGAAAGGATAGCCTGATTAGTATAACGAGTAGTATCCGCGATAGATTTTAATAGAAAATACGAGCGATCTAGTATACGAATTTAAGAAACGATAGCCTATTACCACGGAGGAGTTAACGGGAAGCGAGACTACCGATAACCAGATCCTATTAGAACGAAGTGCCGTAAAAAATCAGAGGCTAGTCGGAGTATAGATTTTACGAAGACGATAGGCGGACGATTCCAAGTATCGGGAGTTCGACGATAACGACCTCTAATAAAATAAATAAGCTATATATAGAATATAGTCGCCTATTCCGGTTATAGCGTAATATAAGAAGCGATTAATAGCGTAAGTTATTATTTACCTCCCTATTTAGCGACTACTTATATCCTATTCATTTTCTATCTTTCTATTATCTCTATTTATATATCTCTAGCAGGATATAACTTTAATTCACCGTACAGATCTTATTATCAATATTATAATATTCTTATATCCTATTCACTCTTATAGTTACGCGGTGACCTCTAACGTTATAACCCGGAATACTATAGTTAATTTTATTTTTATAACCTCTCTATACCGATACTCTTTTCTTTTTCTTTACGTTTCTCTTCTATATCTTCTTTTACTATATCCCCGTTTTTCCTTACTGATAACTCAGAATAACTCTATAACGATATTAACGGTTTTTTATTATTTCCTAACTATTCTCTTCTAGAACCTATCCTATATTTTCTCGATTAATCATTCTATATTATATATTAATATAGCTCCTAAGAAAGGCAGTAAGAAAGCTACCGTGTCTAGGCTAATAGACCCTATACCGAGTAATTATAACTACCAGGAGAAAAGGTTACTTATAGTTAATACCACCCGAAATAATATTTAGCTTTTCCGTAAGATTTCTAAATATTTATAGTAAGTCGTATACTATATATAGATAAAGGGGGAAGACCGAAAATTCCTAGGATAGACGGATAAATAGGTAGTGGTATAGCGCCGTATTAATAACGAAGATTACCTCCTAGATAACCAGAATACCTTATATCTCTTCGAGCGGGCTTTAGCGGAAACGGCCCTATATAGATATTAGGAAAATCCAGATTTTCTGGATAATATATAGGACCTAGACTCGGTCCCCGAGGATAAGCGCTAAAAAATATTAAGGGGAGATTTTAAGATAGATAACGAGATTATTTAATTATACGGGGATAATAACTATAGTCTATACGCGAATATAACCGGGACCTCCGCGATATAGGCATTAACACTATAGATATCGTAGTCGGGTATATAGCAGATTTCGTAGATAGTAGCACCTTAAGTTCTATAGATAATTATATTATAAGCTTAGTAAACGCTTACGCCGTAGCCCTAATTTCCGATATAGCCCGTAGTACTATAGGTTTAATAACTAACCTAGACATAAGCCGTAACGCTATAAAAATAGCAGACACCTTAGCTATAGCCTAATATAACGTAACTATAGCAGAACACATAATAGTAACTTACGGTTCCTACTATCACAGGGATAGTCCTATATACTAATAGCCTTATAAAGCGGATATTTATAGACTAGCGTTTTCTAATTATAGGAGCTAATAGGGACGTTAACTAGTATCTTATTACCAGGGTAGATTAACTAATCGGTTCTATATTATTAGATCCCACTAATTTAGTATAACGATTAAAGACCAAAATTACTAAAGGATATAAGTACCTTGTTTACTATATTATCGTGTTAGCTTTAAGAGATAGCGGCACGATCGGGGCCGACTAGCCTATAATAACTAATAGAGATAATATCGTGACGGAAATTATTAGATAGCGCGATAAGGGTTTTGCTAATAGACACGGTAAAAGACTAGGATCCCTAAGCGAGGACCTAGAGTTTATTAGAGTTAATCCGAAAAGATAAAAGACAAAGATTAGAAATACACTAATAATATCTTCGGTATAATGAGTTATTAGCTCCTAATCTACGATAGCAACCAACTAGACTACTTTATAAGGTATAATTACTACGACTAATCTAAGGATACTTAAGAAAAAGCTAATAGATAAATTTAGATAATTATATAACGACATAGATAATTTTCAGATAATTATATAATAGACTATAGCAGACTATTAAGATACTTATTAATAGACTATTAATAAAGTAAGGTAACTAGTCGATATATAGAAGATAAATAATATTAAGTAGTTTAAAGATATTTATAAAAAGATTAACGACCTAATAGTCTAATAGGGATACTCGTCTCTAGTAGTGGGCTAATTACGTATAGATATTAAAAAGCTTACGCCGATATCGATACCTATATTAACGGCTAAGAAATTATAACCGTATTCATAGCCCCCTTCGTCGATAAATTAAGTATAAGGATAGCTAAGACTTCCTTATCTATAAATGTAACCGCAGCCCTAATCTTCTTTATCTGCTAATAAGACGTAAGGGCAGTCGTAATCTACCGCATAGAAATAGTCGTAGCTATAACCCGTTATATAATAATATCAGTAACCTTAATAACACGTGCAGGTATAGTATTATTAACCCTAGTTACTAATTAGTATTAGTAACGATAAGGATAATAATAAATAGAAGACGCTTAGGATTTAAAAATAGATAGAGATAATAATACTATAGTATCTTTTAGGTTTTACTGATATTTTACTTTCGGACAGGGAGATTACTTATCTATACTCGCTTAAGGGGCAGGAAAATCTAATCGGTTAAGTGATCGGGGAGGTTACTCCTGTTATAGGGGTTACGAAGGTTTTCGGTTTAGTGTTTATAATTAGGACGATTACTTTTTAGAGAGAGGGCATTACTACGCCTAGATATATAGCTATACCTATAGCTGTATAGACATATAATTAGCTTAGTAGATAAGTTAGCAGATAGCAGAGAATACGTATTAGTTCTCTGCCACAGAGCTCTACAAGCTCAGAGATTAGTTCTATATCTTCCCTTCTTTATATCTGATTATTCACACCGTATATGACGTCGTATTCGGCATATCACTGGATATTCGTTCTATAGTAAGACTATAATACCTGAGAGACGGTCTTATTAATATCCTCGTTAAGCTTTCCTAGTATGCTCTAGTAGAAGGGGTACGCTAGGCGTTATATAGTAGTATAGACGGTGGCGGCGATAGGATAAATAGAGCGGTCTTTAAACTTATTATTCTTAGTCTTAAGCTATTAGATTAACTATCGCAGGCGTAGATCGATCTCTTAGTCGGGGCTATAAGCAGGTAAAGTAAGGTATTAAGGCAGATAGATTTTATATAAGCGACCAGGGAGCGTTATAGAATACTATATTAGTAGCGAGAAGGTGTTTATAGTATTTTTACTATTAGTTAAACGAAATAGCGAGAGTGTTAGATAGGTAGTCACAAGGAGTAAGAAGATAGTAGCGAGAGGGTCTAAAAAGGGGACACGCATGGATTAAGTAGTAGTCACGGCTAGCCCGAACGTAGGTAGTCCTAAAGAATTAGAATAATCGCTGCCCTCCCTATACTAAGGAGGGGGCACCTTATAAGCACTATATACTCCTAGGCCAATACTAGTATAGTTAAACGGATATCGTAAACGGATATCTATGCCTAAGTCTAGGCCACGGCCCTATATAGTAGTATCGGCCTAGGGTAGCCGTAGCCACGTTAAGATAAGAGCCCGGTCTCGTCTATACGGGAACCCGTTATATACCCGGCCTTTACCTCCTAGGCAGGGGTACCTAATAGGGTAACCTCCCCTAGAGTACTCCTATCCTTAGGAGCGGTTAGTGCCAGATAGAGCCACTTTTCCCGACTATACCTGGCGTCGGTATATATTCCCACTATCCTTTTATTATCGATCCCATATATAACCCCGTTATAGTCCCGTTATAGTCCTATCCTTAGTCCCTTACTATAATCCTATAGTCCTTTTATCCTTAATCCCGTACACGACCCCGTTATAGTCCCGTCGTGGTTCTATTCCTAATACCTTACTCCTATACTATAGCTAGCGTTAGCCTCCCTTTAATCCGTATAAAGAACCGGCGCCGGTATCCTTTTAATCTAAATAAAGAACCGGCGCCGATATTCCTTTAATCTAAATAAAAAGCCGGCGCCGATATCCCTTTGATCTATATAAAGAACCGGCGCTAATTATATAATATATCTAAAAATAGAAATTTATCTCCTTTCTTCTTTATAAGCAGGAACGGTGCTCTTTTCGCCCTTATGTCTTTTTTATAGGCAGGAATAACAACCTTCTACCCTTTTAGGGGATATCTTCCTTAACGCCTCCCTACTCTATCTTCCTCTTTTCTTTTTCCTTTTTTTTTTTCTCTTTACGCTTCCGATTTTACCGATTTTCTTCGTGATATCCGTAGTGTATAGTAAGTTAACCCTTATAGTATTTTCCTTATAGGAACCAGGGCTAATAGTTAATAACGTGTTAAAGCTTTATTATTCTTATAATTTCCCTATTATCTTATAAGTATCCTTTTAACGTTTCTCCGTTTTAGGGGAAAAACCAGTTACACGGCTTCGCTAACTATCTCGTATAGCCTTATCGACTACCGCTATTATACCTCCTAAGGAGACTAATAATAATAATAATAATAATAATAATAATAATAATAATAAGCGGCCGGCCTCTAAGCTAGTAGCTAGTAGCGCTTCTAAGAAATGTAAGACGGCGACGGCTATAGTATCGTCGTCGTCGACTACTCCTTATTAAAAGGTGGTGGATATTAGGGAAGGGGCCTCCGGGGGGTTAACCCTTAGGGACCCTTATTCCCGCTACGCCGGCTAGCTAGCTAAGATTAATTTTAGTAATAAAACATCTCGCCTATGGTTCGAGTCGTGCCGGCACTCCGGTATAATCTCTGCTAAGTATACCTTTTACTTTAGGCATAATAGTCGTTATTATAATAAGCTTCTTACCACGGGCCGTAACGCGGCTATTTAGTTATAGAAGGTCCTTATCGTCGCTACTACTAAGGATAGCCTTAATAATAGCCGTCACGTAAGTTCTTTTTAGGGGGGGAACCTAATATAGGCGTATACTAACCGTGTCGTAGACTATAGCTATAGAGTGCTAGAATATCCTTAAGGCCTCGCTAGGTAAGCTTAAGAGGGAGATAACCTTTACCGCCGCCGATAAGTCTTATACCGCTTATCGGGTAAAGGAAGAAGTTAACGACGCCCGCTAGAAAATAGCGGACGAAATCCTTAAGTCTCTCTAGGATTTAGTATTATCGCTTTACCGGTATATCGATTAATAGGATCGGTAAATAGCCGTGCAGGAACGCCTCGCCGTCGCCTTTAAGAGGGTTATTATTAGTATAGCGTATAACCCCCTGGTAGTCCCCCCTTTTAATACACCACCTCTTAATATACCACCTCTTAATATACCACCTCTTAATATACCACCTCTTAATATACCACCTCTTAATATACCACCTCTTAATATACCACCT
>NW_021167089.1:467301-489452 GCF_003711515.1 Sodiomyces alkalinus F11 | reverse complement strand
CACCTCTTAATATACCACCTCTTAATATACCACCTCTTAATATACCACCTCTTAATATACCACCTCTTAATATACCACCTCTTAATATACCACCTTCCCTTCCTCTTCCTCCTTCTATTCCGTAGCTAGATATCCCTCCGCCCGCCTTTACGCCCTCCGACCTATTCGCCGATAAGGGTAATACTTTCTAAGGCCCGCCTAATCCGTACGATATCCCTAAGTCCGAGCCCGCGACGCTTACCCCCGCGCTAAAGAAGAAGGCGCCGGCTAAGAAGAAGGGCACGCCTAAGAAGATAACGCCTTTAATACCCTTACCAAAAAAGAAAAAGCAGTAGAAGGCTAAGCCTCCTATTATTCTCTTAGATAACACGCCGTCCATTAACGGGTAAGAGGTAGAAGGGGATAATACCTATATAAGTAGAAGCGTTACTATTACGGGGCAGAGTAAGGTATATATAAAGGAAAACGGGGAGGGCCCTCGGGCACTTATACCCTTAGACTTAGAGTTAAAGGGTTATACCGATAATCCATAACCGTAGTAGGTATCCCTAGTAGGTAAGGGTTATACCGAGGATCTATAGCTCTAGTAGGTGGTTAAAGGTATAAACGGAGGATTAAGTAGGGATTACGCCGAGGACCTATAATTATAGTAGGCGGTTAAAGGTATATAAGGAGGATTAAATAGGGGTTACGCTAAGGATCTATAATTATAGTAGGCGGTTAAAGGTATATACGGAGGATTCGGTAAGGGTTATACCGAGGATCTATAGCTATAATAGGTAGTTAAAGGTATATACAGAGGATCTTTTTTTTTTTGTTTTTAATATAACTTATAGGGTACGCCCGCTTACTACTTTAATTATACCCCCTTAATAGTCCCGTCATGACTTATAACTATATAGCCGCCTAAGGAGAGGAGATAGAAAGTGAGGAAAAAAGGATAGAAAAAAAGGAAACGCTTAACTACTTAAGGGGAGTAGATCGAAAAGGGATAAAGAGGGGAGACTTAACGGGCTAGTTATAGTGCGGTGCTTTAGGTATATCGTGGTCCGGCGGTACTCTAGTTATATCCTAGTTCTATAATACTCCCGCTATATTAAGCTTTTACTTAAAGTAAGTGGTAATAGGCTTATCCAGCACGTTATGTTTAGGCTCCTATATATTCTCCTCGTTATCGTAGCCGGCCTATTTACTAAGGTATTAGCGCCGTCTCTCTTAGTAACGGTAGTTTAAGATTACTTTAACCTTATATTCGTTAGAGTCCGGTTTTATATTAATATTCTATAATTCGGGCACCTTTCTATCGCGGGTCCTTTATAGTTCTAGTAAAGAGATAAGGAAAACGTTATAGATTCTTATAGTCTTCGGGGGGGCGAGTTAATATACTAGTCTATATATACCTATAATCTTAGTGATTTTATATAGTCTGATAAACTTATCGCTAAGTTTCTTCGAAGGCCTACGCTATCGGATATTCTTCGTGAAGAGTAAGACGTATTCGTTAACCGTAAATTATCTTTAGGTCCTCCTGTTATTATAGTATCGTTTATACGTTTCTTAGGCTTTTTTAATTAAGTCTATAAAGGAGCGGCGGCTAGCCACGAGTTACTCCGCGCGTGTCTTAGCCTTAGCTAAACGAGTCTCCCCCGCCCTAGACAGATATACTTTATTAGGGCCTCTCGGATTATACCCTATTAATACGTCCGCGGGTATTTATCGTATAGCGGAGTACCACGCCGTGTTATAAATAAATTCCGTAAAGGGTAAGCGGTCTATCTAGTTATCCTATTCCTAGGAGTAAAAGACTCTAAGGTAGTATTCTATATTCTGGTTCTATCTTTCTATCTAGCTATTAGTCTATAGGTGCCACGCCGTGGATAAGCGTTATTTAGTACCGAAATAGCAGTAAAGAGTAGCCTAAAAACGGCTCGTAAATAAGGACCCTTAGTCCGATATAATCCTATTAGGGACCCTAAAGGTTCGGAAAATATAATACTATAACGTATCCATAAGTCCCTTAGCAGCCAGGCTACTACTTATAAGGATATATAACGAATACTTTATTAGACGATAAACGATAATAAGAATCGCGTTATATTTCCTGCCCCTATTATAGATAGGCGGTAGTCCCGTGATAAAGTTAATCGAAATCTCCGCGAAAAGATAATCTAGGATAGGAAGACTCGGTAGCTCGCTATACGGCTTATAATACTATAGTTTTATTTATTAGTATACCACGCAGGTAGGCATAAAGTTTCTAATATCTTAAGGGAGATAGTCCTAAAAGTAGAAGTCCGATACGCGCTTCACGGTACGCGCGACCCTATAATAACTAGCACTAGGTTTATTATAGAATGTTAATAGTATTTTATCTCGTAGCCCCGAATAGTTTAGCACGAATGCTTATCCCTTAAAATGGAGGACGCCCTTAACGTCTCTTAACTAGTATCCCTTTATAGCCACGTCGCCGTGGGCCTCTTACTACCGGTTATAAAAGAGATCTTCCGCTTACGCCTTAATAACCTCTTCTACTAGGGTAAGGTCCATTAGCGCTATAGGCATAACTAGGTCCGTCGATGCCCTAGTTATAGGTATATCTAGGTTTATCGATACTATAGGTATATCGGGGTCCTGTACGGTTCCCGTGCTAATCACGGCGAGGATAAACTTCTTAAAGAATAACTCTACGGTATAGGTCCGATTAGCGATTAAGGACCGTTCGTAGGGGGTATACTACGGCTTCTGTAAGAGGCTATTAGCGGGGTTTAACGTACCGGGCCTATACCTAATCTCGAAATTAAAAGGGGCTAGTTTTTCTAGCTATCGGGCGTACTACCCTTTTAGTTTTAGCTTATTAAGCAGGTAACGATAGTTTAGGTAGTCTATTAGGACTACGACGGGACTCTAACTATAAGCGATATAGTACCGCTATATCCGAAACGATTCGATTATTACTATTAGCTTAGAATCAGGCGTACTATAATTTAGCTCTACGCCACATAACGTTTAAGATATAAACACGACGGGTCTCTATAAACTATCTTCTTACTAGCTTATTACCGCGCTAATAGTAAATATAGAGGTATCGGGTTTAACACGTATAGGTAGTGCAGAGTTAAAATATTATAGTACCGGGGCGTCCTAGAATACTAGTTTTAACTATTTAAATACGGTACCGGTATATAAGGAAAGGCGTAGAAGCCCGGACTAGGCACCTTTTAAGAGGTCGGTAAGGGGGGTAGCTACGTTAAAATAGTTTTTAATAAAGCGTTTATAGAACCTAGTAAACCCGAGGAAGATTTAGATTTTCTTAATACTATTAAGCGCTTCCTAATCCCGGATAGCCTTAACACGACTAGGGTCTATACGTACCCCGTTAAGGCTATAGATAAAACTAAGGAATTCCACGTTATAAGTCTTAAATTCGTATTTATCGGGGTTAGCGTAGAGGGACTATTTCCGGAGCCTAGCCAGGACCTAATATACATACTTTCGGTAGTCTTCTAGGCTATTACTATAGATAAGGATATCGTCTAGGTATATAATATAGATTATATCGACGTATCCGGTAAGGGCTTAGTTAATATATTATTAGAAACTCGCGGGGGTATTAGTTAGGCTAAAGGGTATTATAAGGTATTCGAAGTAGCCGTATTTCGTGCGGAAGGCCGTTTTCTATTTATTACCCGTGCTAATCCGGAGCCGGTAATAAGCGTCCTTAAGGTCTAGCTTAGTATAATACTACGCTAAGGATAAACGGTCCAGGATCTTATAAATTAGTAGTAGCAGGGTACGATCTTTAATAGGCACCTTATTTAATCCCCTATAGTCCACGTAAAGGCATAGCTTACTACCCTTCTTAGGGACGAATAGGATAAGGGCCCCGTAAGAACTAAACGATAATCGGATCTAACCCTTACGGACGGCGTCTTAGATATACTAACGGAGGACCTTAAGCTCTTATACGGCTAGGGGGTAGATAGGGCTAAAAGGGGGCTTTTTCCCTTCCTTAATTTGAATTACGTGGTCCTATTATTAGTAGGCGGGGAGCCGTCCGGTATTATCGATATTGAATACGTTAGCGAAATCTTAGTATAGTTTAGGGAGGATAGCCGGCTTAGGGGGGGCCAGTGGATTAGGAGGATATGGGTTAAGATTAAGGCCTACCCTAGCTATGTATTAGACTAGTATAAAGAAGGATAGGGTTAAAACTATTACGGCCTCCCTTATAGCTTTCCGTAATTCTTATCGGCTCGAGATAATATAGAGGTTAGAGCGTTCTAAAGAGTAATTCTAGGTACTAGTTTACTAATCGACTATAGGGTTAACGGCTACTAGCTAGGGTCGTCCTAGGATAATTCAAGAGCCTTTAGGGTCTAGGTTTATAACGTAAAATTTAACGCGTTATACTTTTCTTTATTACTATCGGTCGGTCGCGAAGATAAGTCTAGTAACTAAGCCGAGGGTGGATTTCTTTTATCCCTCCGTGATCCAGGATAAAAAGAGGGGTAGTCTAGAGGGGACCTAGTCGGGACCTAGAAGGGATTAGTCTAAAACGTTAATATCGGCTCCCCTATCCAGGAGAGCCAGGGTCTATACCTATTATCTGCCTTAATAAAGGGAGACACGCGCTTTTACCGGTATAGTAGTAGCGGCCACCGCTTAAGGCGAGGTTAGTTCCTAGGCTATCTCGCCTACTACGCGACCTACTATTAGGCGTATCGGCGAAATAGGTAGTTTATTTAGATTAGTATAAGTAGGAGAGGGGTAAGTACTAGTATAATAACCCTTTTAGTTATAGTTAAAGTATATAATAAGTTTAATTAGAGTATAAGGAGGGCTAGCCTAATACTATAGTTCTCTTATATTCTTAGTAGTTCTAGAGGGGTTTAAAGTCGCCGTTATTCTAAGGAGGGTTCCTTAGCTATAGCTAGTACGGGGGGTATTCGGTTACTACCCCTCTACTAGGAGCTTGATTTTTGATTGCTTAGCTCTTTTATACTCCTTATTATATTCTAGGTAGGTTTTCGGGGTTCTATATATGGATAAGATATAATCCCGGATCAGGGGTAGGACTCTTATAAGGACTATCCAGATCCGCTATTAGTCCGGCAGGCGATTAGAGAGTTCCGCTTCTAGGGCTTCCTACTGCTAGATAAACTTTATAAAGGGTTTGCCGGGCTTTTAGTCCGAATAGTCGTTGGTTTATATTTATAGGGCGACCTTAAGTAAACGCGTATTATAATTATCGACCTGCTTACCTAACCAGGTTTCTAGGGCCCCCTAGGTAACCTAGGACGAGTTATTATCGTAGGCGTGCCGGAGGTAAGATTATTATCTTTCTTTAAGGTAGTTCGGTAGGGAGGCTATAACGTAATAGTTCTTTAAGGCGTTATTAGGAAGGCCGTTAGGGTCGATTATAAACCGTTACTTTACCTCCTAGATGAATATCCGGTATTTTATCTATAACTCGCCGTTTTACTTAGGGACCGCGTAGTTAACCTTCGCCTATAAGGAATTAGTCCTGGATCTAGTAATAGTCCGGGGGGGATTAGTATTAACGTGGCCCTAAATAATAGAAGAAGAAGGGATAGAGGACTAGGTATCTAGAATAGAGTAACGGGGCTCCGCGATACGTTATCGTATAATAGCACGGCCGTTAAGGTTAGGATAGTTTATAGTTAGGGGACTAGCCCTAGCGGCTTTAAGGGCGATAAGTCGGTTAAGTTTATGCTTCCGCGCCTCTAACGCCTTAAACCACTTAATCCGTTCCCTAACCTATATATCGGTTAGCTAGTCGTGGGGGATACCCTTATAAGGATAGGGTAGGCAGGATAGTCGGGATAGGGCAGGGGTAATAGGGGGTGCTACGCGCTAAGGGGACTAAGCGTAGGGATTAAGATCTATCTCCGTCTAAGGCACTCCTTAATTATATCGTGCCTATATTATAGGGGCGCCTAGGTCTAAGGGATTATCGATATATAGTAAAAGGTCGGAGGGGCTAACCACGCTATAGGTCTTATTATTCTTGTAAGAAGATATTGTTTTTCCTGTTAATACTCCTTAATAGTCCTTATGCCCTTTAGAAAGGTGGAGCGATTATTATATTAGATAGGTAGTTATAAGAAGTAAGAAGGTAATAGCGAGAGGGTCTAAAAAGGGGATACACGTAGATTAAGTAGTGGTCACGGCTAGCCCGAATATAGGTAGTCCTAAAGAATTAGAATAATCGCTGCCCTCCCTATACTAAGGAGGGGGTACCTTATAAGCACTATATACTCCTAGGCTAACGCTAGTATAGTTAAACGGATATCGTAAACGGATATCTACGCCTAAGCCTAGGCCACGGCCCTGTATAGTGGTATCGGCCTAGGGCAGCCGTGGCCACGTTAACACAGGAGCCCGGTCTCGTCCACACAGGAACCCGTTATATACCCGGCCTCTACCTCCTAGGCAGGGGCACCTAATAGAGAGGGACGGAAAGGGGCAATTTAGGATATAGATGAAAAGGGGAGTATATATAGAGAGAAAGGAATAAGAGTAGTTAGCACAAGATACTTTAATATTCTATATCAGGTATAACGGTATAGGGTATACACGGGCTATAGCTCTGCACGTAACGGCGGATTTAGAGGAATCAGAAAGCTGCTCCTATAGCAGCGGCACACGCATTCCGCAACAAAGTCGAGATCTATATAGACCTACTCCATGGTCCGCTAAAGACAAACTGATGTCGAGACAGTGATGAAAGGAATTGTTTGGGTATCTTAGAGAGTTCTTTACTGGGCATGCTGGGGGAGTGGAGGAGGAAAACAGGAAACAACTCTGTCCCTTAGCATCCACCCCCTACCAAGACACGGCTCTATAATGTCACCACAGACGACGTCTCGCGTCATTGTCTTCCTTCAGCCCCCATGTTCGGCCTTCAGGCGTCTTAAACAACGGTCATGGTCATACTCCCTTATCAAGCCAAGAATTAATTCCGAATATACGAAACAGCTCACGGGGCGGCAAACGCGTCCACAACCAGCCCGCCAACAACATCCACAGCTCCCCATCTTTGTTCCCTCGATCTCCTCGGCATCTCTGCGGCTCCCTTCTCCCAAACTCCCATCTCGTCAAGCAGCACCTCTACCACCCACACAAACCTCACCTCCCCCTGCGCCCGTCCCTCCTCGCGCTCGCCCTCGCGCTCGCCCAAGGGCGCATAAAGCCTCTCCGCATCCTCCCGTTCGCGCGGTACACGGGTACACAGCAAATGCAAATCCAGCAACTGCGTAAACACCAGTCCGAAGCCGGGCTTGTTCCTGCGCTTCGACGTGGCAGGACGGAAGACGGACTGCAGCGTAGCATCGAGGGGGCGGTTCAACAACGACGACGATGACGACAAAGATGACGGTCCCCGGTTATGAAGCGGCGTTCCCCTCTCCAAAGCCCGCGACGCCGGGGACGTGGTCGTGTTGACGATGAGAACGAGCGGATGGGAACACGCGCCACCGCGCGTCAAGTAACGGAGGTGCGAGGCGAGGAGCTGGAGGGAGGTGTGGGCCGCCTTTTTCTCGCGGCGGGTGAAGAGCGCTGTGAGCAGCGTCGCGAAATGAGTGATGACGATGACGTCCGGGCCATGGTCCGGCTCTGGCGGCGCCGGGTCCGCAGGAGGAGGAGGAGGCCTTGCAATGGCGGGAGGGGAACGGGAAGGTGACGAGGGAGAAATCTCTTCATTCTCGTCTTGATCCTCGGCTTCGTCCTCGTCCTCGTCTTCGCTGTCTGCAATTACTGCGTTCCTGATTTTAGATTCTGCGAGATCTGTATTCCCTCCTCCTTGCTGCTCCGTCCCCGGAAGCACCGTCAGCCCTCCCTCCGCATGAACATCAGGAGTGGTTTCATCCCGCGACCGTCGAGGGACAGGCTCCTGCTCCTCGCAAGGCTTGTCCAAATCGCCCAATACCTCCCATAACCCCTCCAAATCAAACACTCGAGACACGGATACCCGTTCTAGGCAGCCCCTCAGCTTTCTTCGGAGGGCCTCTTGCTCAGCAGTAGTATCCTCGACAAGCTCTGCCCTGACGGCATCTCGAAGCATGGGGAGTAGAGTCGCAGGCGGTTGGTTTGTGACGACCATAGCAGTCGACGTGCCTTTCACCAGCTCCTTCGCTAGAGCCTGGAACGCAAGCTACCATTTGTTTTTGTACCGGGTCAGGCGAGGACCAATGCATGGATTGTCGAGGAGGATAGAACGCGGAGAGGAAAAGGGCCAATCAACAAGAGAACGCGAGAGTAATATCAAGCTGAAAAACAGCATCCCCGACTTACCCGCATCCCAAACGCTTCACCTTCCGCAGTAATCCCCACCACGCTCCCGCGCTCGAAGCCGCCAAGTAGAACGTACTCATCGACCTCGTTACACCCCGTCCGCACGGGTCCGCGCCGCAGAAGTGCGTCTCGACGCTTGATGTCTCGCGAATGCAGGATAGCCGCTGATACAGGTTCGATTGGCCACCCCGTGCTCGAACCAGATGAGGGAGGCGGAGGGATGTCGCCAAGCGGTCTGTTGTCACCTTCATTCATTTCGGCGTGCAATGTTCATATGCCCTTCCTGTGGAACATCCTTGGCAGTAGGCAGAATCTACCAGATACCGTTCTAGCCTGGACGTCGCACGTTTGACATGGTTAACAATGTGGTAGTAGGTTCTTTGGTTCTGTTGGACGCGACGATTCGCGTCAAACACATCCCGAGAGACGTTGGTGGCTTGTCCTGCACCCAGTAATTAACTGCCAGGCAGTGGCGCGACGTCACGTGATGGAACAATTAGGTAATGTCTGATATCCATTACGCGGGCGTCATACGAATAATTACCTCCTGCTACGTCGACGAGACGAGCAGAACAGGTGACGTCACATTACCGAGCGTTTTGTGTCAACACACGGAGGTACCTTTCCAAGAAAAGCAACACCAGCTCGACTCCCTTGGTGCGCGATGATTATCCCATCTCGGCACTCAAAGGCGACGTTCGAATTCAACTACCAAGCTATTAATTATTTCGTAGAATGTATGGAGCACTTCGTAGAAATTCGTAGGACGGCGTAATTATTAGTCTACCTTCATGAACCGCTCTACGGCCGTAAGGGGAATAAAGCAAGAGAAAATACCTAGGAAAAGACGCAGTCATCCCGGATAGGAGAAACTGTTTACAGGAACTGATGATCCCCGAAGGGAGGTATCACACGAAACCAGCAGAAAAACCGAAAGTCAAAAACTCAAGTCCTCACTTCCCCCTTCTGTTGATCTGAAAAGCAACCAAAACCTGGGCGCCGCGGCCATCACGTTTCCTCCCCCTTCCCTTTCTTCTCGAGTTGTCCGGGTCGTGGGTTTAGCGGAACAGACCCAAACGCAGCTTCCCGCCCGTGTCCCAAGTCCGCTGCTTCTTTCCCTGGATTCCTCTCAACCGGGACGTACTTGATCGGTGCTTCGCCCCTTCACTTCCTTTCGTGTTCCTAGTTCTCTAAACGGCGGTGCCAGGTGCCAGGTTGTCGGAAGACTGGCGGTTCCTTCGTCCACCCTTCAAGCTCTTGACGCGTGACAAGAACCCGCCCGATTGCCGCCCTGAGCCGTCCTCGGTCGGCGAGGTGGCATCACTCGTCACCCTTCGCTCAAGCGGAACGCCCTGCTGGGAAGCGGGTCGCGGCGGCGGGCTGGTGGGCGACATGGTCCCCGTGTGGGCACGATGAAGCATGTGGCTCTCGGGTTCCTTGTGGTCCTCGTTGAAGAAAGGGTTGCGCTCGGTTGAGTATTGCGGGGTACTCGTCGACGAAGGCACAAAGTCGGGTGACGTGCGCGCGTAGACACCTTCGGGGTTCGTCAGGCGGCCCGAAGGGCCAACATCGCGCTGCGGCCTGTTGATGTTGCGGATGCGCTGGGCCAGCGACTTCTTGCGCTGCAGCCCTTCGCTGGCCATCTGTTCAGCTTGCTCGGCAACCTGCTTCTGGATGGCCGTGCGAGGAGCCGGCGTTCCCTCCAAGAATGTCGACGTGCCTAGACCCAGCGATTCCTCTCCGTGCATAGCGGTGCGCATGCGCGGGTCGAACACGGGTGCCTCCTTGCTGGTGTAGCCGAGACCGTTCTTCGCGCCACCCGCATACTCCTTGAAGGCTTCGTCGTTCGCCATTCCCATGAAAGTGGAATGGTCGGCCGTCTTATTAAGGGGACCCGATCCACCGAGCGACATGTTGAGGGAATCCTTGGGGAAGGCCTGCATAGGCGCACGGCGGCTGCCCTTGCGATTGCGATGCGGGTTGACGGCGTCGAAGGGGCCGTCGTGATGGACTGTGCAAAAAAATCAGCATGTCAGCGCGTCCATGTCATGAAAAAAAAAAGCGAGCATGGGGTTTCCGAGGGTTCTACGCACATCCAGATCCGAACAGACTGGTATGATCAAGCTGGTCAATGATATCCAATCGACGATTCGGCTTCTTCTCTTTGTTCTCACGGTGACGGCGCTCGCGCTCTCGCCGTCGGGCCTCGCGTGCCTTCTTCTCTTCTTCGGTAAGCGGCTTCTCGATGTCCAACACAGACGATTCGGAATTGCGGCGCGGACGTCTCTCGGCTCTCCGCTGCGGTGAGCGCGAGTTAGAAACCACCCGAGGTCGCCGTCCGTTGTTGCCTTCCATCTTCCTCCTTAGAGCCTCTTCTCGGGAGCGCGGGGGGCTATGGGCGGGATGGGGGCCACGAAGGACGGGAGGCTTGTTTTCGCGATTGGGAGGGGGAGGTGGCCGGTTCGACGGAGGAAGAGGAGCGGGATTGCCACGGGCTGGTTTCGGGTCCTCGAGAGTCAGGGTATCCTGGAGAATACTATGGTTAGCTAGTCACACACCGGCCCAGGTTGGGAGCTGGATAGAAGATGAATGTGGCGGAACGATTTCCAGATTCCGAGTGCATGCCAGGTGCGACTGCGTGGAATGCGGGGTAAAATAAAATTAAACAAGTAAAAGCGCAGGCAAGGGGTATGATGACGCTTAGATGCACATGCGTCGTGACAAGAAACGGAAAGAGCAAAAAAAGAAACCCCCCACCCCCCCAAAAAAAAGAATTTGGGGGGAACAAGAACAACGTACAAATAACTCTTCCGCAGTAGGAGAGGCCTTTGAATCAAACTTCGTCGCCATGGTGCTATTGCTGATGTCAATCAAGTTTGGCTGGCTGGACGAGACATTCGGTTCAAGGAAGGGATTTCGAGAGACTGGGCGGGGAGGAGGGAGGGGGTCGTCAAATGGCGAAACGGCCGTGGGTGAGGTAGCCGTATTAAAAGGGCTAGAGGGCGAAGCGGCACGGTTACGAAATGGGTTATTGGATGAAAGATTGAGAGTCAACCCGGCAGAACGTCCGGTGTCGGGGCCTGTATTGCGCAGGGAAATGGTTAGCGCCAGGTCCTTCGCGGTTGGATGCATGCAAATGACGATATAGAGAGCGAAGATGAAACAGGCTCACTAACTTGACACGGCAGGCTTGACGTAGAGTGGACCGGGGGGAGGGGAGGGAAGAACTGGAAATGAAAGCTGGGTATTGATCGAATTGTTTTGGTGGGCTGTGATAGGGGGAGAACCACAGGATTGTGGAGGAGCCAAAGGGGCAAGGAACAAACAAGGGTGTGTGCTGAAGACGGGAATTCTTGGTGTTTATCAGGCAGGGAGCAAGGGAGGAAGTGGAAAGCGGGCGACTTTTTAAGGAGAAAGGGGTCCAGGACGGATTTGGGCAAAATCAAAAAAGAAACGAAAAGATAAAGACAGGGAAGTGATTCATGGAGGACAGACGGGGAATATAAAAATTAAAATAAAATAAAAAAGGGCAAAAGTTAATGAATAGCTCACCTGACTGCGTAGACGACATATTGCGCTACCAATGAAACTTTTGGCCTGTAATAATAGAAGAATGATCGTGTGAGTGTGACGGGATAGGACGAGACCTTGGCCTTGGCCTTGGTATATGACGATAGTTCGAAGATTTAGGTGAATGTCCCCAATTCGTTCTATCCTGGAAGGACAAGGACCAGTTCTGAATGGGTTGGGTGTGAATGCTCTGGCTAATGCGCCTGTCAGGAATGCAAGCAGTGCCTTTTTTTCGGTGGGCGTGTAGGATGTCGGTGGTGGAGAAAGTGTTTTTGAAGGCTTGAACTCTGCCACAAAGTGGCAAAAAGACAGATGTTCCCTGACCCGCGTAGGTAGGCGATGGGGTTGTCACTGCTCTTGAGGCTCGCTAACAACCCAAGGTGCGAGCGACCACGGGGAAGACCTGGCGTTAATACAGGCCAGCTGGCTCAATCCAATCAACGGGAATTTGGTGGGTAAGGGACTGACGCGCCAAGACAGCAAGGCAAAAAGGTGCAGGAAGGGTCTCTCGTCGGGTCTTGGAGCACAAATGTTGCCGATGCGACTTCCGAATCGATACTCGGGAAGTTGTCGGTGTCGCGTTGCACGCACACTTATCTTCTTACTATTGCGAGCTCGTCTTTGCTCGATCTTCTATTCTCTTCCGCTTGTGACGTGTACTGAATTCTCTTCCCTTCCGGACTGCTTGGCAGAGGAGTCGGATGATACTAGAAAGATGGGACTGCGAAGTGTGGTCGGGTTCTCGGGGTCCGAATTGTGTAGGAGGAAGGCTGGGCGCTCGGGTGTGGCTAGGCTATCGAGTTGAGAATCGAGTCTGAGCAATTATGCGAATAACGTATATGTGTATTCAATGGAAGAGGGAATGTGGTCGAATGACCGTTGGTTTGAGTCGGAGGCGAACGGGAGCGGAAAAGGCGCAAGAGGGGTGAAAAGGACGCCGAGAAGTCGAAGGAATCGATCCGTGGGTCGACTGGAAGAACACCAAGTGATCAGATGGAAAGGAGAGAAGCGAACGTCCTCGTCGGGCGCTGTTGTCTAGTAGGCAGACCACCACTGTCCGTGATCGGCAAGCCCAAGGTGCCGACGACAGAGAGACTACTGGTAGCAGCGACCCTCGTCAGAGAAGTCGTTCCTAGGGTTCTTCTTGACGTTGTCCTATGTAGCCAGTGAGGAAAGGGCGCCGCGAAGCGTCGGATAGCTTGCAAAATAGTATCCGTACCTTAAGGTAGAAGGGTGTGGAATCGCTAGGTGGGCGGGGTCGGTGCAACTGAGGATAGGGGAGTCGACAACGGCCGGGTAGCAGTGTCCTGTGCCTCCTAAGAATAATAAGGCTGTAAGGTTGATTTTGGAAGCTTTGGTCAGGGAAAGGCCGAGTTGTCGCGTTGAGAATGGCGGATTTAGGAGTTGTTGGGACGTGGGGAGCGTTCGGGTGTCCAGGGGAGAAAGGGGTACGGGACGAACAGGACGACGTGAGAAGGCAGAACCGTTGAAGAAATGAGTCGGGCTCTAAATTATTACTAGCCCACCGAATTGATTTAGCCCAGCATTTACATCCGCATGGAGCCTCGCTCGCACTGAGGAGCTCCGCTGAGAGAGGGGAAAGGGTGTGGGGGCCTCCGGTCTAGGGCTCCTCGTGGTCAATGCTTGGGTACATCCATGGCCAATAAGTTCCACACACAGACCAGACAGAACACACGCGTAGACACACCGCCAACTTCCAAGAGAGTTCCGCCACGGATAGGTAGCCGAGTAGCCACGCCGCGTATGAAAATGAAGGGGGAAAAGAGGCAATGCCCATCGTCATGAGGTTCGATAGAAATCATCAAGCGGACGATTGTAAGTAAGCTGGATACGGTCCTCGCCACCGCTATTCGTCCTTCGTATGACTGGATCCCGAATGAAATACTCTAGAATTACCTAACGACAGGACGTACAATGTTCAGTGATCTGTTACAGTACGAGGTACATACGTAACCGCAGTGGAAGACCCCTCGTCAAAGTCCCTGTAACTGTGGGGTCATGCCCCAGGTTCCTTGCCGGCTTGGTGCACATGTCCATCCGTCCGTCCCCCCCCTTTTCCCCGTTTTATTCTCCTTTCCGCCAAACAGCGACCCGGGGATGATCACGAGTTGGGTTTAGCGAATAATTACTTCGTAACGAACTCGGTCTTAACCCGAAAGGCAATCATCCACCACCCAGTTTATTGCAATTTTTTTTTTTTTGTACATTTCATTCAAAGCTGCTCAGACTTGAGTAGGTCAAAACTCTCGAAGCAGTCGGCTTCTCTGGTTCAGAGGTCAACCTGACCCAGCTGAATACGGGAGCAAATGAATCACAACCCACCTCGACCAAATCATGAAATAACCAAGGCAAGGTATTATTCAGCCCTGACTTTCCCTCTATCCATCCCATCCCACCCAAAATAGGACATCAGGCGGCCGGAAAGCCTGCCATTTGCGGCAACATTGCTGTTCATCAGGAACCACCACACCTGGTAAGGAGGAGCGCGTGCCGATCCACATTATCCCCCGAGAGCTCATTCACTTCACCAGACGGAGCAGCCGGAAGACTGTGCACATCGCAGTGTCGTTGTGTTGTTGGGTATTCGTCCGCTTCCGCCGACGGAAGTCAATGAGCTCCGTCAATCCTTCAAGCCTCGGTCGTTTTGGTCCCCTTTCCTTTTCTTCGTGCCGCTCACGACTTGTGTGGTCACCCCGTCATTCAACGCATTATGTATGCCATCCCTTCGGTTCAAGAGAAAGGCTGCCAGCAAGGAGCCCTCCTTTAAGGCAATGTCGTGACCAGAAAGCCAATGATATGACTGAGCTTCGTGCCTCCATAGGATCGTCGCGTTCTTCGGCCCACATAATCAATATCGTTTTTCCCGAGGTCTCAACGCACTTATCTGTACATACAAAACAGCCAAGCCGGAGTTAATGGCACCCTATCTCTCGCAGGGAAGGAGGACGCAGGAAATGGGTCCGGACGGGAAGACAAACCAGCGGCCGAGGCGGCAAGTGACACAACCACCAAGTTTGTCATCGCAACGTACTTTGAAATTCCGACTTTGCAGCCTCGTGTCTCGAATATTATAATTTTCTGTGACTTCTTCTCCCGCCCGTCGGTAATATACCATGGGAATCGGCACATCGTGCTGGGTGATGTCGTCGTCCTTGCAGACAAAAGGTTCCTAATGGCATACCGACATACCCAGCATCTCGTCCTGCGTATGTCTCTCGTTGAGTCGCGGCAGAGACCCAGCATTCCTCCTTCGAGTGTTACAGAGCAATCCGGACACTTTCTCCCGCCCTTCTTTTCATGTGTCTTGGACTTGAATGGTCCAATGGCTCGTCATGACATGCTTTGATCTCCTCTCTCAATGCCATGCCTATCCTGGCTCCGTAAGTCCTTGTCCCGGCTGTTCATCTGAATATATCATATTTTATGTGCTCTTTTCTCCTGCTTGGTCCGTACCTGGATCTTGACGTGGATCATCGTTAGACTGGATAAGACTGGCTCAGATGTCGGGTAAGATGTGAGATTCAGACTGATAGGAACAGAAGAGTTTGGAAGCATCGATATAGATGGACACACATGGAAGGAGGCTAACTGGGATCTTGAACTCCCTATAATCATATGGCAAGATCCGTACGTGACGAGTAATGTCGAATCGCCCACGGTTAGCAGATATGACCTGGGTTTCGCTGGAAAGTTGATTGTGTCATTGCCCAAGGCCCAAGGGGGAGGCGGGTCTTAACCACAAGTAGCCGTCAAGGTCGCTGCATAGTTATGATGCTCAAACGAGATGGAAGTAAGCAGAGGGGGGTAGACGATAGACATCCCCGCAACAGAGGCAGTTGATAACTCGGACGACACCTGCCTCCCGGTTTGCCCCACGCATGCATGGATGGCTCGAAGAGGAGCAGAATCCTACCCTGATGTATTGCCGTGGTTCGAACCTCGATACATTGTCAAATGACACAGGGATAGAGTTAGGTAAATCTGACACGTCGACTAAGTCGCAACGGGATCGGGAGGCGGTTTGCTCCGCGAGTACGCCGACCGGGTAACCCCTCTTCACGTTTTGTGAAGCTTTAGAGCCTTTCTCGCTTTCAAGGCCGCCATTGAATAACGAGGCTAGACCCGCTCGCTTTTGAGAAACCTGATGAGTTCCGGGTAGCGTAGCGGAAATGCCTCCCATCCTGATACTCACCCAGGAGAGACCCAGGAGAGAGCCCCAGGAGAGTGGTGGGCACCCAAGACAGGGCCAGTGGGTTCACCAGATTTGGCAAGTATCGTTCGGATGGCGGTGTCCATCCGGCCAGACAGACACTCACCAAGGCAAAGGGAGCGGGGTCGGGAGATCGGTGCCAAGTACGACATCAGCCGTGCCAATATCACCTGCGACAAGACGTTCAGGTCAGCACATCGTCTCTGGCGTCGTGAACGGGAGAGGGGTATGGGTGATAAGAACGAGGAAACGGACCCGGTCCCCGAGGCGCCCAGTACTCTCCGGTCTTGGACATGTCGAGTTTCTCGGTCCAATCTACCAGGCTTTTGGCAGCTTCTTCGGGAGTGACGGCTGTAGAAGTGAAGTATTTACGGTTAGCTAAGAGGAGAAGAATAAGAAGAAAAAAGGGGGGAGGGGGTGGGAGAACGGAGAAGGTAGGACTTTACCACCACCGGCATCCCAATATTGATCGAACCCAACACCGGCAGTCATATCAGTGCGCATGAACCCGGGATGCACAATGCTGACGATGACGCCCCGATCGCGGAGGTCGAGACTCAGCAGGCGGCCGACCATGTTGAGAGCGGCCTTGCTGGCGTGATGGGCGTAGTTCCCTCCGCCTTCCTTCTCATGGCGTAGGGCGATGCTGCCAGCCTCGGACGACACGAGGATGATCTTGGAGCCCTCGCGCAGCAGGCCGGCATCGAGGAGGGCATGAACGATGAAGACGGGGGCGATGGAACTGGTGGTGTACATGCGCTGTTCCTCGGCCCAGTTGGGGCCCTTCTCGGACGAAAGGTCCTCGGTGGTGAAGTGACCTGCCGAGATGATCTGAGCGGGGTGGGGAGAACAGAGGGGAAAAAAGAGGATAAGTGTCAGCTCATCGGGGCCCCTTCGTGTCTAATCGAAGTGGTAACACGGCATGTTTATTGGTCTGTTGGTGCAAGCATAAAGTGGGTGGTATATTGGTCGCATTGATAAAGGTGGTAGTGTTCATGGGTGATGGAGGGCACCTGGAAGTTTGAATTTCTCATCCCACTTACCACTGTAGACAACGGTTGGGAGGCAT
This sequence comes from Sodiomyces alkalinus F11, assembly GCF_003711515.1. NCBI lineage: Eukaryota > Fungi > Ascomycota > Sordariomycetes > Glomerellales > Plectosphaerellaceae > Sodiomyces > Sodiomyces alkalinus. Next base: position 472,269 of record NW_021167089.1, on the reverse strand, counting down.
CAAGCTGGGCGGTCAAGTCCCGGCCGACTGTTGGATTCATTAGGTCAATGCCGGTGAGCCATTTGACATTCTCGGGGAGTTGATCCGATGCTGGGGCAGTGGAGGCCCGGGTGGTACCGGAAACGGATGGATGGTCCGGATTGGCGGCATATTGCTTGACCAAGGAGGCACCGAGGCCTCTTGTCGCGCCGACGATGAGAACACTGGATGTCATGTTTGGAAGAGGGAGTGATGTGGGGGTCGAATGGGGCTAAGGTGGGCAACCAGGAGGTTGTTGTTGGTAGTTATACTGAAAGTGGGAGTCGGTAGTCCTGGAACGATTGCGACGGGGTGGATGGTGGGCTTCGTTTTAGGTCCTCGAGGTAGAATACCAGACAGATACAACGCAGGTGGGAGTTGCCAGAGGGACAGCAGAAGCCCGACTGTATGCGAACTTTGATGGAAGTGGCTGTGCCAACTGTCTAATAATAAGGGTAAAAGTTCAGTGGTAGTGGTTCGTGGTGATTCGGAATGACCGCGGGGACAAATGATCACGCCTCATTCACTCTCATGGTCCCATACGGAGTACTACCTGTGGGAGATAATGATGTCACTGTACCTAATATGATTACGACTCTGTCTTGAGTATAAAATGGTTAGAATTCCTTTGGATGTTTCGGTGGTAGATAGATGCCTTCGGTGAAGAACCAAAAAAAGGCCCACCCCGTTGGATTGTTGGTACATGTGTAGACGATGCAAATCTGTTTTCTCCACTACCTACACGATAGTACGTTGTATACATGTCTGTACCTTAGGTACCTACCTACGGTATATACCTTATTCGGTACGAATGTGAGGTTGTGCTGTGACATTCCTCTGCTGTCTACTCGTATATAAGGTACTCCGCCCATCGCCTCAGAATCTCGCATATAAACCCTCGCAGAAAACCCATGGAAGTCGTGCATGTAAGCGGGGTAAGAAAAATAGGTACACAGTAAGGTAGTTACCGGTACCTATATCCATACTTGGATATTAAGCACTCCAGGACAACAGGTTAAACCGCTCTTATTACTGCAATAATTACCCCTCTTCTCCGCTCTCCCTTGTCGGATTAAACGTCTTACTTGCCCCACCCCCAGGTCTCCAACGGCGTTTACGGAGTATTAAGCACAACTAATTACTTCGTACACGTGTTCTGGAGTCGTGCACGTCCTTTCGGTTCGCCAACAATGCAACTCCGTATAAGAAGCCATCCCATTCCAGCTATTCCAAACGGACTTGTGTCCCGATCCTAGGGATCCGAGACGCAGCAAGATCAAAGACGCATAGCGACAGTGGAAAACTCCGTTGGAAGACACGTAATGCGTCTCGAGAATTACCCAGCGCATGAGTATTGGACCCTGGGGACCACAGTCTCCCGCGAAATAGGAAGACTGGGAGATGATATATTTTCATTCTTTCTCATGCGCACATGCAACCCCCCAACCACGTTTCCACCATGGAACTCTTCTAATGCATGATCGACACTCCAGGACAGTGTGCCGCTAGTCCTAACACGTGCAGGACGCGTGGGAAAGGGTGGGAAGAAGGGGACGAAGAACAAGATGACACTCCGGGCTGCGAGGGGAATGAGACGTTGGACTTCCGATGCGTAACGAGATAGGTATTTATTCGTAGGTTATTTTCCTCGTACATTCAACCTCGAGAACCGTTTCTGGTATAGCCTTGGCGTTGTTGGTCCATTTCTTGTCCTTACCAACATCGACCGAGTAGTATCCTTTTAACCATGGGCTTGGCTACCGACATCATCGGTCATACATCGTACCTTATTCGACACACCATGACGGGCTCTCCGAATTCTGCACCAGCCAGAAAGGGGGTTTTGGTGGCTTGTCTGGTACCTGGCTTGTTCCGTCAAAGAGGCACCGTTCTTCTGGCCTTTCAGATGGCAGGATCCTGGAACCATCCGGACCACTAAGATGTGACCAAAGGGTAGAAAGAATGAAACGAAAGGAGAAAAGGAACAAACAAAAAAAAAGGGGGGGAAAGAAAGGGACAGAAAGAAAATGGGGCGATTAATAATAATAAAAGAAAAAGCAATCAATCTACGATGTGTAGAATTCCTACAAACGGAAAAGAATTCGTACATCCAGAGTAAAACCATGGAATCCGCCACTTCACACCATCAGTTGGCCCGGGAGGTTCCGTTACCATGGTTCCCCGTCCTAGTCTACTTTGCGACTAAGACCACCAACATTTCCCTCCCTTTCGCTTCTTCTGCCCGTTTATCTAACCTGGAACCCTTCTAGCTCCGTGCCATCCGTCGGGCCCCATCAACCGACCAAGCGCGCTCACTCGTCTTCATGGGGAACACTAATAAAGTAGTGGGTAGAACGGCTTGTGGGAAGGGGGGTTGCGGTTTGTTATCCTCTTTGCCTCTCGTTCGCGCCTCATAGTTAGCGGGAATCCTTCATTCTTCCTTTTTTTTTTTTATCTTTTTATCTTTTTTTTTTTTTTTTTTTGTTTCCTTGACAGTCACCCGACGTTCGATCAACCTTCAAGCTTAACGTTTATTCCGGATCTTATCCTATCCCGTACTTGGTCCTTCTCCTTCTTGGTGATTTGCGCGCGTGTTTGGCTCCCTCGTCGCGGTCGATCTTATGTAGCGTCATAGGCCTACAGTGGACACCAGCTAGAAGCAATGGCTATTATCGCCGCCAGCTCCGTTTTACTCATATTCGGTCTCCTTGGGCTAAGTGTAAGTCGATTCATCCTTTCCCTTTCTTCAGAGCCGCAGCTAATTCTTCCTTGATATTAGTCCCTTGCCCAGGTCGTCTACAACTTATTCTTCCACCCCTTACGCAAGTACCCTGGTCCCTTACTATGGCGCGCCAGCGGTTTGCCCAAGGCGATCCATCTCCTCATGGGCACATATCCCAGGAAGGCGGTCGAGTTCCATGAGAGATATCCGGGGACCATCCGGGTTTCCCCTAACGAGCTGTCTTATATGCAAGGTAAAGCAGGATGAAGATGATCGACCCATTCAGCTCTTTGCTGCCCTTTTCCTCTCCCCCCACCCCCCTCGCCAGCTCATCATTCATACTTATGGCCCCGCCATCTAGCAACGGCATGGAAGGACATATTCGGGCGTCTGCTCAAGAACGAGTTCCCCAAAGACACCCGCTTTTTCGGCGGCGATTCCCTCTCCAACGACAGCCTATCGGCGGCGCCCCCGGAAGCCTACGCCCGCATGCGCCGCCTCTTCAACAAGGCCTTCACCAACACGGCCCTGCAAGCCCAGGAACCCTTGTTCGTCCGCTACGCCGACCAGATGGTCCGCAAGATGGCCGACCTGAGCGTCCGCGACACCCGCGGCGGCAACGGCGCCATCAACCTCGTCGACCTCTTCAACTTTTGCACCTTCGACATCATGGCCGACCTCACCTTCGGCGAGCCCCTCCGCCTCCTCGAGACGGGCGACTACATCCCCTGGGTGCGCCTCATCTTCTTCGGCCTCAAGTTCATCGTCTGGCGCGCCGTCCTCTCCGACATCCCCGTCCTCGGGCCCCTCCTGAATGCCCTGACCGCGGGGCCTTTGCAGAAGAAGGCCCGGGAGCACATGCGTTTTGCTGCTGACCTCGTCGACCGTCGCGTCGCCGCCGCGCAATCGGAAGCGAGATGGGCTGGGGACGACGACAACGACGACAACGACGACAAGGACCACAAGGACCACAAGGACGAACAAGGACAAGGACAAGGACAGCAAGGACAGCAGCAGGGGCACCATGCCGACGGGAAGCAAAAGAAGAAAGACATCTGGTCCTTCGTCCTCCGCCACGCCGCCGACGAGAAGGGCCTCAGCCGCCCCGAGATGCACGCCAACGCCGCCATGCTCATGATCGCCGGCACCGAGACCACCGCCACCGTCGCCTCGGGCGTGTGCTACTACCTCATGCGCACGCCGCTCGTCTACCAGCGCCTCGTCGCCGAGATCCGCGCCGCCTTCCCCCGGAGCGAGGACATCACCTTGTCCGGCCTGGCCGGCCTCGAGTACCTCAACGCCGTCCTGCAGGAAGGGTTGCGGCTCTACGTTCCCGGTGGTTCGGGCATGGCGCGCATTGTACCACCTGGTGGCGCTGAGATTTGCGGGGATTACGTCCCTGGAGGGGTGAGTTCTATTCTGTACAGAGAGAGTACTTTCCGAGAGTACTTTCTGTACCTCGTTCTTTTTCTTTTTCTTTCTCTTCTTCATCTCCTTTGTACTCTTTTGTAACTCTGCACCGACACGACCGTCCCCCGTGGCTCGTCCCCCATTGCTGACCCACGCCCCGCGCCCATAGACATTCGTGACCTTAGACTACAACGTCGCCTACCGCCATTCCGCCAACTGGTCTCGGCCGCTCGAGTTTATCCCCGAGCGGTGGCTGTACCCCGATGCTCCCGAGTTTGCCGGCGACAAGAAGGAAGTGCACGAGCCTTTTCTGTACGGACCAAGGAATTGTGTTGGAAAGAAGTAAGTGATACTTGTTCTTTATATATATATATATATATATTTTTTTTTTTTTGCACCCTCCCATTTACATCCCCCCCAAGACTAACGCAACCCACAAGCCTCGCCTGGCTCGAACTACGCCTCCTCCTCGCCAAGACCCTCTGGCATTACGATCTAGAAATGTGCCCCGAGAGCAACGACTGGATTATACAGCGCAACTTCTTGACCTGGGAGAAGGGTCCGTTGATGACCAGGCTCATCCCCGTCGTTCGGTCGTAGTTGTCAAAGGTGGTCGACGACTAGACGGCAGGGGACGGTGTCGTTTCTGCTATATCTTCTCCAAATGCTCCCTTCTGTTTTTATATCTTTGTCGTTTCATTCACATCTCGTGCGAGCATAGCGAACCATTTAATCGAGGCACAAGGGCGGGGTTTTGGGCGGTCATGGGAGTTGATAGATCATCATGCAAGGCTGTAAAGACTATTTTGGGGGGGGGG